>NC_089837.1:297120769-297233269 GCF_035609145.1 Eleutherodactylus coqui
GGGGCCCAGGTTTGGTACCAAGAGTCATATTTGTCATATAGGAAGGCTGTAAGTTCCTCCATCCACTAGATTTCCCCCACTTTGTGGACCCAATAAGCCAAGGAGGGTGGTGGGGGAGACTTCCAATGAGCCAGGATACACAAACGGGCCACATTAATAAGATGTCTCAGTATAGATTTGCAGTATGTATGCAGAGGGAGATCTCAGAGGTGTAGTAGGAATAGGGTTGGGGAATGGGGTTGCATTTTAGCAAATGGCGTTGTGGATTTGGTCAGGATTAAAGGGGTTGTCTCGCACCGAAACGGGTTTTTTTTTTTTCAATAGGCCCCCCGTTCGGCGCGAGACAAACCCAAAGGATGGGTTAAAAATAAATAAATAAATAAAAATATATACATATTACTTACCCGAATCCCCGCTCTGCGACGACTTCTTTCTTCCTTCTCCAAGATGGCCTCCGGGATCTTCACCCACAATGCACCCGCGGGTCTTCTCCCATGGTGCACCGTGGGCTCTGTGCGGTCCATTGCCGATTCCAGCCTCCTGATTGGCTGGAATCGGCACACGTGACGGAGCGGAGCCACGATGACGACGCGGGACCAGCTCTCCGGCACGAGTGGCCCCATTCACCAGGCAGAAGACCGGACTGCGCAAGCGCGTTTAAAAACGCTAGAAGACAGCGAATTTAGATGGATCCATGGCGACGGGCACGCTAGCAACGGAGCAGGTAAGTGAATAACTTCTGTATGTCTCATAATTAATGCACGATGTATATTACAAAGTGCATTAATATGGCCATACAGAAGTGTATAACCCCACTTGCTGCCGCGAGACAACCCCTTTAATGGTGTCCTCAATGCTGAGAAATACAGGAAGATACTTATCCACAATGTAATACCATCAGCGAGGCATCTGATGGGCTCCAAATGTATTCTACAGCAGGACAACAACCCTAACATCCAGCCAATGTCATTAAGAACTATGTTTAGTGTAAAGAAGAACATGATGTCCTGGAAGTGATGACATATGTGGTCCCCACAGAGCCCTGATCTCTACATCATCCAGTCTGTCTGGGATTTCATGAAGAGACAGAAGGATTTGAACAAGCCAACGACCCCAGAAGATCTGTGGTTAGCTCTCCAATATGTTTGGAACAACCTTCCTGCCCAGATCCTTCAAAAATTGTGTGCAAGTGTACCTAGAAGAACTGATGTTGTTGTTTTGAGGCAAAGGGTGGTTGCATCAAATATTGATTTGAATTAAATTTCTCTTTTGTTCAGTCACTTTGTATTTTGTTTATTGACAAAAATAAACTAACACTTCTATTTTTGAAAGCATTTTTAGGACTCATTCAGATCAGCTTTAGGGCATTCCGTTTTCCTGCTCCGCTCTGGGAGCAGCAAAACAGCCTTCCCTGGCCGAACGTCTGCGTCTTATGATGGAGCCGAGTGACGACGAATGGCCCCATATTGACTCTAAGGGTGGTCCGTGCGATTTCCAAGCAGTCTAGCATTTTGATGGAATTTATAGGACGAAATAGCGCTGCTTGCATTGCTGCATTATTTTTAGCAGCCACATACTAAAGCTCTAGTGAATCTCCAGACATGGCTATTGACAAATGATTCACATGGAGGTTGTCTACTGAAAATAATAAAGGTCTCATGGGTTGGAGTGTCATTAATCTACTAGTCAGCTATGTTGTCCGACACCTCTACACACTTGACCAAGCATACATGTGTTGTAGATGCATGGAGGAGAAGAAAACACTGCCAGACACCTCTGGTAGTGGCTTATATCCCAAGAACAAACGTATCAGGCAGTCAAAATCCAATTGCCCAATTCTTATCTCCCTGACATCTGATGTTAGGGAAGGGTCATGGTCACAACATTAGATCTAGATTTAATGTGTGTGGCCAGCCTTAACAGGGTTGGACCAAGATTACAAGTTATCACTTATCCATAGCCTGCGCTATTTGTTCCAGTAAAAAAAAATGGGTTCACACGGGGCGGATTTTCGTCGGAAATCTCGCGGTTTGGCCGCAGCAAAAACCGCGAGATTTCCGCCGGGAGAACCGCCGCGGCTTTGAAGCGGCCCGGCCGCGCTGCGGCCGGCGCTCCCATAGAGGAGAGCGCGGCCGCTGCGAAGAATGGACATACTGCTTCTTTGGAAACCGCGGCTGCGGTTTCAACCGGATTTACCGCAGCGGATTAGCCGTCCCGTGTGGACGAGATTTCTGAGAAATCTCATCCACATGGCTGGCTAATCCCGGGATTAGCGGCCGCGGGCGGTTTTGCCGCGGGCGGATCTGCTGCTGCAAAACCGCGGCAAATCCGCCCTGTGTGACCCTAGGCTAACAGAATGGAAACAAACTGAAAGCATTCTGTTTTTTTTAAACCCATTGAAATTAATAGGGAAAACCAGAAATGTTTATTTCCCATTTAATTCAGTTTCTCTGCTCTAAAAATGGAACATAGAGATGGAATTATAACCGACAGCCCTAACGGAAGTGTCAACGTACTCTTATAATAATGCATAGACAAACGGCTGCGCCTGGTTGAGCATTGTAGCCCCTTCAAACTGCTAATCGGTGAAAGTCCAAAAGGTGCAGGTGCCATCAGCAATATACAAGAATATTATATTCAGTTAGGGAATTGATAATAATGAAGCTCTTTGGTATAATTTTTGCAGTGCCCCCCATTATAGAGTATAACGGTAAGCTATCGTGTAGAACTAGTTTTAAATGTTGAGAGAAGAATGTAAAGAAGATGAAGTCAATGGCTTGATGTACATTACATATGTTAGTGTATAATAAGTAGGTGACATACTGTACATTCCTGCATATCTGATGCTAAAATAACAATTTTATACTTTTTTTGTGCACAATGATCTATGGGCTTCTAGTTTTTTTTGATTTATAAATAGTGTGATCATTTCAGTAAAAACTTCCCATAGAGGATGGGTAACGTAAAGCATACCTGAGGTTTCAGATAACTTTTCAGAATAAGCTGCCGTGTATGTACATGGGGAATAACCATCTTTCTGGCCATTATATGGCTTGTATACTGAATTTTTAGACATTTTACCCTGTGCAGGGTGCATATCTAACTAATTCTTCAGCTTATCAGAACTGGAGGGAGTAGCTGCTGCTGTGCCGTGTTCTATAAACTGTACACAGAAAACTAGAGATCTTTCTTTCTACTTGTCTCTTACACACATACAGACATAACCTCATCATGTAGAAGTTTACAGAAAGATTTAGCAATGTACATGTTTATAAACAGCAGAAGATCTAACTATTAACTGTACTTGCAGTTCTTCATGTGTGGGTGTTTTTCCTTCCCTCTCTTCTCTACACTCTGCATACAGTTCACTGAGCAGGATGACTCATCCCCTGCATTGCCCTCCTAGCATCCTCTTATCAATCATAAGACAACAGACAATGGGCAGCAAGGTTGGGGTAAGGGAGACAGCACTTTTGAGAGATTTGTGAACAAGAGGAAACATTAGGTGAGGGATCATTTCTAAGCATCATGGGAGATATATTTTATGTATAATGTAGTAGTAATATTCCCTTCTGCAAAAGTATATGGCTGAAAACTGAGATTAACCAAAATGATTTATATATACAGAGAAAACAGTGAGACTCAACATGTTACTTTTTGAGTTTTGCCTTTATGTCTCCCATCACTACTAAAGTTAAGGCACTGGCATAGGAACCTCTCTAATTATCTGTTTGATCATTTGCGCCAACTGTTCAGTCCCACTATTGTGTTTTCTTCTATAAATCATTACATAATCCTATATACACCTATATAATAAACAGTACACAAATTGACACACAGGTATAGCTCTATATTTCCTTCTTTACTACCTTATTTGTTTTAGTCCTTTTTTTTTCAATTATTCTGTTTAGCTTTTTTGTTGCATGCAACTTGCATATTGTGGTCCTTGGTCAAGAGTGAATTTGGTTTGTAGTTTGCAACAAAGAGTAATTGCATATATAACAACAACAACATAGAAGTCAAGTTGGGAATACACCTTTAATTTATAGAGCTAAATCTCTTCTGAGACCATTACCTGCCATACCCCTCAGCATCACATTCCCCTGCGTGCTGCAGAAAAGTTCCACTCCATATGAAAGGCCTCAAGTCTACAGTGGAAGACCCCACAAATTGTAAATTCTCAGGTCAGAAGAAAATTAGGTGTACCCATGATGTATTTACATTTTTTGCTATATGGCTTAGGTGATGGTGAGCTCAGATAATTATCTGTTATAGGTGATGAGTGCTCTACTTTTGTGCTACTTCATTATAGTGTACAGCGATGCACCCTGCAAAGTGTAAAATTGTTAGGTCAAAAGAAGACGACAATTTGTTTACATCATTTACATTACAAGTTATAGATCAGGGATGGCTATGAATGAGATGAATGAGGCCCAAAGGGGAGGCAGCCCACGCAGGCGGAATCTGGAGGAGGCGAGGCCGCGGGCGGCATCTGGCAGCAGAGGCTCATACAGATGACAAGGCAGTGGGCGGCACTTACAGCTCTGTGATTGCCTGATTCACTCAGTCTCTCCGGGTCCAGCTTGCTACAGTGATTGTCCGTCCTGTTCTCCCGAGTCCTAACCGCTCCTATCCAGTATCAAGGTGAAGATGAGAAATGGTGGTTTCATCTTGGCCAGCTGATGCTCTGTATCTGAAATAGCTATGTGGCCGCGAACTGCATATTAGCCTGGACAGGTTTATTGTCCAGGCTTCCATGCAGAAGCAGGCACTGACTCCAGTTTGGAGCCCATATGGCCTGACGGCAGCGGGGGTCATTTAGAGAATGATGCAGGTTGTTTGGGGGTATAGTGGAGAACGATGGGGGTCTTTTCCAACTGTAAATAGGCTACATATTTATGCATGCAAAAAAACACAGAAGTGTGCGATTTACGCATCGAATAGGCGTTTTTCAGTCCATGAATATGCTGCGCATTCACAGATTGAAATACACTCATGCCCGTGTGATTGAGCCCTAAGGCCAAAGATATGCCAGCATATTTTCAGTCTGTGTGCTGTCTGAGTCTGCAACTGACTAGGACTAGATTTGGACAGCATAGAGCCCATAGTAATCAATGTGCCAATTCAACCATCAGTTCTTTTACACGGACACATGGATAACATGAAAAAATATATATCTCGCCCTATTCTGTTTCATCTTTTGAACGAGACTCATCTATTCAAGGCATTGTAAATTGACATGCAAAAAAATGGCGACAGCACTGGGATAACATGCATGTGTTGTCCATATTTCATGAATCTGTTGCTAAGAAATACATAGAAAAACGAATTGGGCCTATTTCAGAGTTTTTTACAGAAGTGAAAAGCAGATCACATGCTAAAGTGAATAACAGGACACAAACACTGCATATGGATGGCACATGCACACATATGAAAAAACATTTTTGGATATGCAACACTCATGTGCCTTTGGCTTGAAGGAATGATAATTTTATAGTAAGTACAAATTACAACTTTTTTTGACGAACACAGCAGCTACATGGTGATTTGGCAATTTACCGTCTAAGGGTGGGCTACTAGTGAACTTTAATACAAAAAAGACTTCTACAGGGTATGAAAACGTTAATGTAACGTAGTCAGCTAAGTACTAGCACTGTTAAAGGTTATTTAGAGACATGACGTACAGTATATTCTAACGTTTATTAGGAATAGGTTGTGGGCATAGATGTGTATTTCCAATATGTACTGTACCACTGACGTTCTGCTTGATATAACAGTCTCTGTTGTGGCCCCCGAAGATATGGTGGGAGTAGCACACAAGTTGTTATGTTTGGCTGTGCTGGTGGTAGAGTGAGTACCAAGTACAAGAGGTTGAGAGGTTGGTGCAAGGTTGCGTGCGGCCTGAATCTTGAACACAAGAAATATCTTGTGGTTGGGTATAGCTAGAAACCTTCTACTGCCCTTATGTTCTGAAGCATCCTGGTTGGAGTTGAAAGTGCCCAGTTGGACTATTGTAGCTGTGAGAACGCCGGTCGGAAAACAGCTGTATTGTTGAGTGAGTGGAGGTGAGTGTGTCCACGATGCTATGCCTGACCTGGAAAATATTTAAAGAGACTTAATCCCACAAGGGTCGAGAAGTCAAGACAGTGTTGCCGGATTCTGGAGTCTGTATTATGAAGTACTGCAGATTGTGTTGCCAAGATGCTAAAGTCAATGCGTGTTGTCAAGTACTACAGGCTGTGTTGAAACTGTCTTGCAAGATTCCGAAAATGTGTGCAAAGTTGAATGTACTGTACCGCTAATTCAGCTGCCAAGTAGACATTGTTACCATAGTATTTGCTCTTTCTCTTAATCTACCTGCACTGTGGAAACCCCGACAGACGTAAGGCCCATTTAGACATAACGATTATGCGATAATTGTTACATGTAAACGCAGGCATTGTGCACTTTTCGTTTGACAATACAATGATTTTTAAGGTTAACTTAAAACCCAATGTTTAGCTACTGAGAGATAATGCAAACACATTTAATTCTCAATAGACCACAGGCACCCTGCACTGTTATCTCCGCAGCATGTTTATACGAGCCAGGAGAAAACAGCTTGGTGTGTGTTTGGGCTCTGCAAACAACTCCTGGAGATCCTTGTACATGCAAATGAAGATGATAATGTGTTAATGGCTATTAAAATTTTATGCAAATGGATCGCTAAATCTTTCAGTCCTTTGAAAGATTATCTTTGCATGTAAACAGGCCTTTACTGTCCAGCTCTTTTGATGTCTAGTCTGTGCTCTGTGAAGCTGTCCCGCAGATCTAGTCCAGTGGAATGTGAGTTTTCTCATCCCAGTATTTGGCAATTGCCCAAGTGGAATGGGCTTTTCTAGACTGCAGGATCTGAAGACCAGCTTGGGTATAACAAGTGGTAATAGCTTCCCTAATCCATTGGACAGGGTTGTCTTAGAGACCTTTTGGCCTCTAATTCTCCCATATTAGGAGAGGGGGAGATGGTCCAATCTCATGAACTTTGTGGGAAAGTTTCACACAAGCGTATAACAAGTGCATTTATGCACCAGTAATACAGAAGGGTGTCAGGTTTACTGACCTGGTGTGAGGGCATCATATCTCTCTATAATCATCTGAGTTTGGATCAGGATATCACAGTTGGGCTGGGACACTCATATCCGAATCGCTCTACAGAAGAAGGAATAAGACTTCATTTCTTGGATGTGGGTAGAGCTTCGGAAGTTTATGTGGAATACACCAAGACACAAGAGTATTACAAGCGCATTTATGCACCCACATGTTCGTCGTTTGTTTTATGCAGGCATAAACATAATTGTTTGCATGTCATTGCATGTGAATAATGATCATTTAGTCGTTCACATTCACTGGTACAGTGAATCCAAACAACTAAACAATTGGCGAATGCAATTCCAAACGCGAACAATTTATTGCTCAGCGTAAAGGGAGCCTTATGGACTATATTAGACAACTCAGAACCCATTAAAAAGGAGTGCTATTTGATGAAGACAATTGAATTGAGGACAACACTGGCTGTCCTTTGTCACAGGTGCAGGATCAGGAACAGCTTCCAGAAGACCCCCATACTTGTGCTCATCAGCTGAGACAACCAGGCTCTCTTCGGCCGGTAGAGGCAAATGGCAATCACTGAGACTTGTTCCTATGTGATCTTCTGTAAAACCTCTGGCATCATAGGGACTGTGGAAAACATAAGGTAAAACTCCCAAGGTATGGAAAAGACATCTAAGATCCATGGATTAGCATTCCTGAAAAGGGAACAAAAATGAGCCACCTTTGCATTCCCTTGTGTGGCCATTAGGTTCCCTTGAAGTTGATTCCAATGTGTAATGATCTTCTTCAAGATTTTTAGATCTAAAGACCATTCTACCGGTAGGGAAATATTGCAACTCAATCTGTCTACTATAATATTATTGGCCTCTTTGAAATAGACCACTTAGAGTTTCTGTGGGTGGAACTCCGCCTAAGTCATGATCGGTTCTGGTCCTTTTAGAAGAGCTATGGATTGTGTACTTCCCTGGTAGTTTATATAAGAGACTACAATAACATTGTCGAACTTTATCCTGATTCCCTTAGATGGCATGATAAAATGTATTATGTCTGTCTGCATTGCTCTCATCTCCCTGAGATTCAAAGACAAAAGACCCTTTCACTATATGTGCCTAATTATTAGTTCATTGATACACGTGCTGCTTTCTAGGAAGATGGAATTTCTATTGGTGCTGCCGTGGACGACCAAGAAAAGTGAGAGCAGCAGTAGTGTTCATCTCCATGGATAATCCTGAAAGAGATGAGAAAGAACTAAACGGTGACAGCAAAAGCTTCAACAGAAGACTAAAAATTGCAAAAACCTCTGTTCATCAACACTAAAAGCTCATTCCAACTGTGAAGCATGGTGGAGAAAGCATCATAGTTGGGGGCTGCTTTGCTGCCTCAGGCTTGGAGGCCTTTCAGTCATTGGGGAGCAATGAATTCTAAGGTGTATCAAACCTTTTCCAAGCAAAATAGAAGGGCAGCAATCCATGACCTCAAGCTAAAGAGATGTTGGCTGATAAGTAATGGGGAGCATCCCTGTTGTTATACTGTTTGGATTAATATATAGTTCTGTGTCTCTTTAACAGTACACTGAGGACTGTAAGCTGTTTTGTCCCATTAGAGCTGCATGCCTGGTTATTCTAGTTGGCTCTCAGCTGCAGGCAGTAAATGAGAGCAGCAGCACACACTTTAGGGTGGTACCACTGCCAGGAGTAGAAACTTGCATTTGAGATAAAAGAAAGACACCGGGAGAATATGAACCTGAACGGATATTCCGAACTCGTCTGCTTCCTCCACAACCGCCTACACGAACTATGCGCAGCCAATATTCAAGCCTTACCTTTATTTCCCTCGAACTGTTTTAATGAACTGTGAGTTAATAAAAAGTTG
This sequence comes from Eleutherodactylus coqui, assembly GCF_035609145.1. Lineage (NCBI taxonomy): Eukaryota > Metazoa > Chordata > Amphibia > Anura > Eleutherodactylidae > Eleutherodactylus > Eleutherodactylus coqui. The sequence continues at coordinate 297,129,731 of NC_089837.1, forward strand.
TTTTGAGCTATGCAATGTGACGTGGGAGTCAGAACTATCCAGTTTTCTGAAGATCTAGAGCAATGAGCTGCAAACAGAGTTCTGCGCAAACAGTATTACTTCGGTTTGGGAAGGGGTGAATACATTTGAGATGTTGCGCCAGCCGCCACAGTGCCCCGAGAGCTAAGAGCCGTAAGCCCCAATTACTCCTACGTGCTGCTGCTGACAGGTAGTATCTCCACCAAAGCCCCCTATGGTCCATGCCCGATACCTACAGCTCCCTCTTTTTTCACTCTGGTCACTTGTATGGATGCAGCCAAACAATGACCCAAAGAACACAAATAAGTCAAGTATAAAAATAGTTGAAAAAGAATTGTATTTTTGAATGGCCAAGTAGAGTCCTATCCTCTTCTGTGCAACAGTATAAGTCCGGTCTAGGAAGTTGTGAATATACTCTGGATGTTGCTTTGGCCACCACGATGCCCTGAGAGCCATTAGTTAGCACCCCCAATTACTCCAATGTGCTACCGGTAGCAGGTTGTGTCTCTGCCAAAGCCCCATTGTGGATGGACCATGTCCCATATGTGCTGATACCCCCCATTCCCTTGGTTCACCTCTACAGATGTAACAAGACAATGACCTACAACACTCAAGTATATCAACTAAAAAAAATGTTGACAAAGAATTGACAAAGAGTCAGAGTCTTGTCATTAAAGGAAGTCCGTCAGCTCAAACACGCTGTCCATACTGCAGGCATGATGTTATAGAGCAGGAGGAGCTGAGCAGATTGATGTATAGTTTTATGGAGAAAGAGTATAACTTGTATTTTATTCATTTATATCTGTGCTTTTTCTGAGCGCAATAGTCCAATGGGCGGAGCTATCAGTGATTGACAGCTATCTGATGTTGGGTCTGGTGCTGTATTTATATATTGAGCAGTTCTAGTACTAATGATTACAATACCGAGTTTCCCCGAAAATAAGACACCCCCTGAAAATAAGACCTAGTAGAGGTTTTGCTGAAGTGTTAAATATAAGGCATCTCCCAAAAGTAAGACCTAGCTCTGTCCCTGCTGTGTGAGTCTGCTGTGATGAGCTCCCCCTGGTGGCCGGAAGCTGCACTGCTGTACAAGTGGTCCAGGAACTGCTGTGGGTGATTGTTACAGTCTCCAGACAGTGTGTGGGAGCCATGTACTTTACAGCCCTTATTTTTTGTGGCCCTGTGTGAGTCAGGGGGTGATTGTTACAGTCTCCAGACACTGTGTACATGGAAATAATGGTAGTAACAAGAAATTCTTGATAGGATTCACAGTTTGTCTAGTTATGCTGGTTTGTGATGACAGCTACTGTACAGTATATTATTATAGTAAAATTTTTGTTCAACAATAAATGTGAATTTTTCTTCCTGGAATAATAAGACATCCCCTGAAAATAAGACCTAGCACATCTTTGGGAGCTCAAATTAATATAAGACACTGTCTTATTTTCGGGGAAACAGTGTAATATATAGTTGAAGTATTGTCATTGTTTTATTGGAATATTAGTTTAGGAATAATTTTCAGTTACGTCGCGGCATTTCACATGCATAATTTAATCACCCAGGTGAAGGCCCATTTAGATACAAGATTATCGCTCAAAATTCGCTCAAAAGCCATCTTTTGAGCGATAACTGTTACGCCTAAATGGGCGGCAATCATGCAATGTTCGTGCACTATTCGTTCATCGGTGAATTCCAGCAAGTTAAAAGTCAGCTATAAGCCTTATCAGTGCAGCGTGCTGAGTTGTCAGCGGGATACCAGCTGATAGCATTCTTTCAGCTGGTATCCCGCCCAGAGCTCTCAATGATAGCTCTGAAAACAGAGCAGCTCCTGCTTTCTCAGTGCTATAAGCTCAGCGGGGTACCAGCTGAAAGAATGCTATCAGCTGGTATCCCGCTGACAACTCAGCACGCGGCACTGATAAGGCTCATCGCTGACTGTTTGCATATGCAAAGCAGCTGCTGTTCACAGAGCTGTCAGTGGTGTCCAGCTCCACTTGCATTTAACTCTTAAAGGGGTTGTCCCGAGGCAGCAAGTGGGTCTATACACTTCTGCATGGCCATAATAATGCACTTTGTAATGTACATTGTGCATTAATTATGAGCCATACAGAAGTTCTAAAAAGTTTTATACTTACCTGCTCCGTTGCTGGCGTCCTCGTCTCCATGGTGCCGACTAATTTTCGCCCTCCGATGGCCAAATTAGCCGCGCTTGCGCAGTCCGGGTCTTCTTCTTTTCTGAATGGGGCTCCGTGTAGCTCCGTGTAGCTCCGCCCCGTCACGTGCCGATTCCAGCCAATCAGGAGGCTGGAATCGGCAATGGACCGCACAGAAGCCCTGCGGTCCATGAAGACAGAGGATCCCGGCGGCCATCTTCAGCAGGTGAGTATGAAGACGCCGGACTGCCGGGATTCAGGTAAGCGCTGTGGGGGTTGTTTTTTTAACCCCTGCATCGGGGTTGTCTCGCGCCGAACGGGGGGGGGGGTTTAAAAAAAAACAAACCCGTTTCGGCGCGGGACAACCCCTTTAAGTAGCTAATTAGCTACTTAAGAGTTATGCAAAGATGATTACTCAAACCTGTCACTGTTATTTGAGCGATTTTTGAGCGATCATCTTTCGGTGTAAATGGGCCTTAAGGAACATGTTAAAAATTTGAGTCGCACCTCTGAAAAAACCTCCTCCTAATAATGTTGACATTGGCCACTATCAGACGTTCTGTGCAGGCTAGAACAAGTATTACAAATCCTCATTTATTGCATTTACCCAAGAGATAACAATCAATTATACATTCATCTGAAAAAGTAAAGCAAAATTCATCACAACACGCATTTAAAGTCTCTGTTCTTGCAGTAGTATGGGTGGGCAATATTGTATGTGGGCCGGTGAGGTTTATGTGCCAGTGCTGCTTTTTAATTCCAGTTTGGCCCTGGCCTGCATTCAATAGACAGCTGAGCATTAAGGAGAGCACGCAGCTTCCAGCAGTAACAGATGCCAAGGCACACTGCATAATTAGGATATAGGCTACCAAGTATATAGATACTTTTTTTTCTTTATTGTCAGTGAAGTAGTGCTATTTTTTAGAAGGGGAGGTGGGGGGAGAATGGGGTACTGGTTTGCTAATTGCCCCAGGCAGTAGAAAGGCTATGGGCACCCCTGGCCCCATTACCTTGATTTTGTTTTCATTTTGTGGTATTTACAAGCATTGGCCTCTGCAGTCTATAGTAATGATATATAGGAATTGTCTTTCAGTGTTTTGTCAACTCTTTATTCTACAGTGATATTTTTCACAGATCCTAGATCTCATACTCGTCTCTCTCCATACCTATACTCTGACCCTTCGTTAGGCGAAATCCCCACAAAAGTGTCTGTCTTTCTGCATGGCACTAAGTATAGTGGTAATATGCCCTCACAGTATGATGGTATGGTTTTATCGTTGATCTTTAACTTTGTTTACACTGAACATTTAACATGATGACTCAAGAACGAGTAAATCATGATGGCAATTGTTAACTGCAACTATGTCTTTAATAGGGGCACCCTCAGGCTAAGTGCTTAGGGCACTGTGAGCTGAAAATACAGCCCTACATATAAGGCCTCTTTCACATGGCCGTAGGCATTTTACATGTGCCCGCCAGCACCGTAAAAACGTGAATGGGTGCACAAATCCAACTTTTGTGTGCCCGTTCAGACGGCACAGGCCCCGACGCATATACGCCGAGACCGCAATGCCGTTGCCTCCCCTTCCCTCCCCCTTGCCAGCTCACCTCCTCTTTCCTTTTTATCTGGCTGTTTGCAATCTAAGTGGGTGGGATGGGGCGGGTGCTTAGCACCCGCCCCTTGTACGCAGACAGCAATGGGAGGGGACAGAGCTTAGCTCCACCCCCGCCCCCTCCCATTGCAAACAGCCAGAGGGGAGAGGAGACAGGAGCCCATGCAGCGGCCGACGTATTACGGCCGAAAAGATAGTTCCAGGGCTATCTTTTCAGCCCGGAGTGAAAGCACCCAGCGCTATATTAGCCGGGCCAGGTGTTTTTACGCCGCAGGAATACGGCCATGTGATTTGATGCATTGGAATCCAATGCATCAGATCATAGCATATATCGGCCGGCCGTGAAAGCAATGACCGATATACACTTGTGTGAAAGAGCCTTTACTGTGCACATAACAGGGCATAACATGACACAACATTAGATACTAATTCAGACATATACTTGGTAAGAGGGTGTGGTTAATGGTTGTAGGTTGTTCATCTCAACCTACCCCTCACAAGCTTCTGATGAAAATATTAAAGGGCTTGTCCAATATATAAAAAAATTGGGTAACTGCAGGAAATAACAAAAGAAGCTGTATTCACAAGTTTAATCCCCCATTTCTCTAGCACTGCCACTGCCTGGTTCTTTCTATCAGACGTTGCTTACTTGGCTGCAAGAGTAACTTACCTGTATACCCACATGATTACTGCAGCCAGTCACCAAACTTTGACCACAGCTGTATGTGGGACGAGTCTGCTGAGGCCAGTGTTTTCGGAACCAAATGGGTCACCCTGATTTCACTGTGTGGGCCAAATTGGTTATTGAGAAGTGCATGCACGCAGAGTAACTAAGACTGACACAATGCTTGTATCATTACCAGTATGCTTCTGATTTATTAATAGCATCATGGTACATATATACTCTAAATAACATAGCAATAGAGATACATGCACTTAAAGTCATAAGAACTCATGATAGGCTTTAGCTTCTAATGATTAACATATGTTAATGCCCTAAGGTGTGTGTTACTACTAAAACACGTGATTTCCAGGAAACAAAGAGAAATGCAACTTAACAGAGAATAAACTTAATAATATCACTTTTTCGCCTGAGGAATGCAAAGGTGGGGGAATGAGCAGCTCTCCTTATCATAATGTAGAACTGCTCACGAGAAAGGTGTGTGGGAGGTAAATACAAGAATCTAATACATTCTAGTGTATAATATGAACAAGTTAACCATTTAGCTGCTGCTATTTACTAAGAGGGAAGATATACCAATATCTATATATATATGCGTGTTTGCATAGGCTGATGTGAGAAACATATGAAAAAGATATATACAATAGAATACATATATTATTACTATTGGCTGCAATGGTCAAATGGGAATATCACCATTGTAGCAATGCAAACAAATCGGGGATGTGCTGGACTGTTGGGGGATCAAACTAGTGAGTATAGCTTCTTTTGGCATAACACCACATTTCCTGCAGTTACCCAATAATTTTTTCCTATCTGGTTTTATTTGTTCCTGGGGATGAATGTGGTCTTGTATACGGAATGTGATGGACTACACTGCTTTTTTTTAATGCAGACTTTGCAAACAGCCTCCATATATCGATGCATTGGGTAAGCATGGCACTGAAATGTAGCAACATGATCTTCAAGCTCTGTGTGATATGGATTACAAATATGCCAGGGTGTCTGAGGGCTAAAAACCATTTGTTTCTACAGTGCATGAGCATGTATGAACAGCATAGCATTAATTCAGCCTGTTAGCACCTAGCTGTAGAGAAGTGGAGCACAACAGAAACAATCATTAACGAAGGGACCTTTCACACAATGTTACAAAATATGCCGTCCCTGAATTCTGCACCAAAATCGGCACTTCTAACTGCGGATTATGATGCGGAATTACCTGCAGGATTTCACTATTTTCAATTCCGCACCAAAATCCACACATTAGCAATGCGGATCTTGGTGCCAGATGTTCCAAAGAAGGGCGTATTTCACACCACTGTTGCGGAATATTGTGCCCTGCGTGAAAGGTCTTTCATTCGTTCTCTGAGTATCTCAGTAGGTGAGCAGCAGCAGAACGCATGAGTCACATTTCTTCTTGCTGCCTGCATTTTTTGAGCAAAATATATTAGACATTTAATTGTAACAGATTAGAACAGATCCAAGACTGTGAGTCTATGTGAATATTCTGCACCTTGGAACACAAATAAACAGGCAGAAAGGAGTGAAGGGATAGCGGATATTATGGCAAGAGGAGAGGACAAGGGACGAATGAAGGGTGATGTCATTCAGTAGGCATCAACTTCCCCTGTGATCCTCTTAGATAAATATGCAGATTTTTTGTTTGAAACTACTTCAGCCAAGTTGGTATGTTTCCTCGGGTATTTTGGTTTTATCCCACAATCTGAATACATGCCATAGGAATGCATGCCCTTAGCAAGGATGGCATCATTACTTTACTGCATTAGTCTTGGCTTGCACTGATCTGCATAGCTGCTTTGCATATCCACACGTGCCGTTGAGATTGCAGGACACTGAATCCTTGGATGTGATGACCTGTGTGTATATACCCTCAGACAGCGGAAGAACAAACCCTACAACATTTTTAGTGGAATGAATCTGCTGTTCTTTGGTGATCTGATACAACTGCCACCAATTAAGATAAGTCCAGTTTACAAAGAGCCTGAACATGTTCAGCCTACAACACATCTATGGCGGCTGTTCAACTTGTACAAGTTCACTGAAAACATGCGGTAGTGGTGGGACAACACTTTAATCGAAATTCTAAAAGTATTGTGAATTGGAGAAATAACAAGTCAGCATTTCAGCTTGCTGATGGAATAAAATATAATAAAAACTATTTTTTAAGTTAAACGATTTAATTTAACTTGATCAATAATGCACTAAAAGTAAACAATAATTTCTTCTTGTTCCACAATTTTGATGGTTTTATGTCATTTTAAATAAAATCGTGGGGTGCCCAAAATTAATTCAATGAATTATAAAGTGTTAACTTATACGCTCAATGGTTTTATTGAAAGTGACGTCTAATCATTGGAATTGTGGTACAAGAAGTTATCTTTTTTACCTTTTGCTGCATTATTAATCAAGCTAAATAAATTTGTTCAAAGGTAACCTGCCACATCCCACAGCACATTAAACTAAGTTATGGTGCTGTTAGGGGACGTGACAGGAAGATGGGTGATATATTTTTTTATAGTCACCCACTCCTGCAATGCAGCACTATCATCTGGTCAAATAGGCGCATGGCACAAAAATCTGACTCTTTTCAGAGTCCCATGTGTGCGCTCATAGACTTGTAAGAGAGAGCGTGCGCATGGGACTGTAAAAAGAGTCCGATTTTCATGCCGCGTGCTGACTTCAGAGGGTGACAGCACTGCATCACTGGAGTCGGTGAGTATAAAAAATACATGATCCGGCTCCCTATCACGTCCCTTAATTTAGTTTATGGTGTTTTGGAAATGTTACAGGTTCCTTTTAAAGTAAAAAATGTTTTTATTATATATTTTTGCACTAAGGAAGTGTTTCCCCTTCTATTTGTAAAGCTAATGTAAAGATGTCATGGATTAGGCTTCTACTGTCTGTAAAGAACACCCCCAATAGTGTCTGTATCCTGATGACAGCATCCAGGGGGCAGTAGAAACATAATCTTTAGTCTTCTAGAAGCAGCAACATTTTACCCAGCAGGTCTTTATCAAGCATACAAACATACTCATGTATTACATATATATAGTACATTATATATAGCAGTGATGGCGAACCTTTTAGAGTCCGAGCGCCCAAACTGCAACCCAAAACCCACTTATTTATCGCAAAGTGCCAACACATCAGGGGGCGGGGCTTATCACGATGTATGATTTTTACCCCCATCGTTCTAAAAAGGACAGGGCTGCTTGAAAATAGAACGGGTGCAGATTTTAACTGCTTTATGGATGCGGAAATACTGCAGAATGTCCTCAGCGGAAATTTCTGTGGAAAATTCAGCAGCATTTCCACATCCATAAGGCCGCCTGCAGACGAGCGGGTCGGATCCGGCAGCGAGAATTCTCGCCGCGGGACCCGACCCGAGAGCCTGCAGGGACGAGCACGTACTCACCCGCGCCTGGCGGCCCAGGCTCTTTCATGTGCCGGCTGCCGCGCAGCCGGCGCATGCGCAGACCGGAGCCGGCGGCCGGGTGAGTGCGAGCCCCGCACAAAAATAGGACATGCGCGGTTTGTTTGCCGCGCGAGATTTCGCGCGGCCAAACCACGGCCGTCTACATAGGAGTGCGTATTGTAATGCACTCCTATGCAAACTTTCAGTGGCGGAAATCCCACGGGAAATACCGCCGCGGGATTTCCGCCCGTGTGCAGGCGGCCTAAAGCAGTCAAAATCTGCACCCTGTCTATTTTGAAACAGCTCTGCCCATTTCCACCACATGTAAACATACCCCAGCGGTAATAGTGACCCCCCACAGCGGCCCCGCCGATAATAGTGACCCCCCCACAGCGGCCACTGTGATGCTAGTGACCCCCCCACAGTGGCCCCTGTGATAATAGTGACCCCCCACAGCGACCCCCAGTATAATAGTGATGCCCCACAGCGGCCCACAGTATAATAGTGACACCCCACAGTGGCCCCCCGTATAATAGTGACGCCCCACAGCGCCCCCCGTACAATGGTGACACCCCACAGCGGCCCTCCGTGCAATAGTGACGCCCACAGTGGCCCCTCGTGCAATAGTGATGCCCCACAGCGGCACCTCTTACAAAGAGTGACGTCCCACAGCGGCCTCCAGTACAATAGTGACATCACACAGGGCCCCCCCGTACAATACTGACATCCCACAGCGGTCCCCCCTCTGAGACCCACATACTTACACCCTCCTCCTCGTGGAAGCGCCGTTGCTCCTCTGCTCGGCGCACCGCCAGCAGCGCTGATCTCAGTGCACACTGTGACGTCAGTGTGCTGCCGGACACCTCATCCCCTGCTCTCGCGGAACCAAGTAGTTGGAGACGTCAGGGGAGGGGAGAGGAGGATCCGGCTGCACACTGACGTCACAGCCGCGGCCCCTGCCGGTATTCACTAATGGGGTGAGTGGCCGACGGCGATGCATGCCAGCAGGGAGGGCTTTGCGTGCCGTCTCCGGCATGTGTGCCATAGGTTCGGCACCACTGGTATATCAACCACTCAGAAGCAACCTTCTCAGGCGTGTGAAAATTTTTGTCAATTATACTTACACCCATAGAGAAAACAGCATCACAAAACCACATGCGCTCAGCCTCACCTCACCCAACGTTTCTCACTCTTCCCCACGCATAAGTGACCATTCACCAATTCGCTTGGCCAAATCTTATCCAATAACCAAGAGCGCCTAAGTGCTCCTATGGGAACCTTTTGCTTAGCTGATTGTTTCCAATCACATGACTGGGAGAATCGTAATGTGTTCTCCTATCTAACCCACAAACCAAGGTTGCTAGGTAACGAGGGAATCGGGAAAAATAAGACCCGCATTATTGGGCGCAAAGTAAATCATCCTCTTATAAGCATATATTTAACAACTCTAGACTCATTAACAAACTCCACCCAAAAAGCATTCCGCACTAATCATGAATAAGCTGGGCCTTTAAATCCTAGCATCACAAATAATATATAGCTGAAAAAATGGATAATGTATCAGCCCATAAATACTATAGAGGCAGTGTTACATACCAGGTTTATGTTAAGCCACAGAAGGAACAAGGGCCATCAGCCCATAAATGGGAAGACTAAGTAGCATCGCAACAATAGCGACAGCAACCATCTTAGTGTCTGGGCAAGGGAAAACCCCAAAAGACCAGGGCATGGTCTTTTTAAACATTACCACCAGGTAATGTTTAAACAGCACACCCCATTATGATATACCGGCAGTGACATCGAAGATTCCTTGCTACAGATATTTTTTATTCTTAATCAGTATGTGAAAAAATGCATCAAAAAGACCATGCCCCCAATGCATAAATCCAAATATGCTGAAATCTTTATGTGCCCGCACATCCTGACATATGTATACACAAGGGTTAGGACTGGTACGCTCCATGGAATCTAGAAAGCAACAAAAACAAAAGAAAATTACAATTATACAAGACACATGATAAAAGCTCACAATACAAAGGAAGATCCCTAAGCATGAACCAGTGTTTCAAAAAGATGGCTGAAATTTATAATCCGTATTATGTCCATTCAGAGACACGCTATCAAGTATATAGATGTATCTGAGTTCTTTCTTTTTGAGCATATTCACCTGTTCGCCAACCCTTCTAGAGATCAGCACATGATCAATGACCCTAAAACATAACTGATTAACAGGATGTCCCTTTCTCGATAAAGAGACTAGGAACCAGTAGGTCCATAGACTTAGTTCGTATGGTACTTTTATGCTTAAGGCTGCCTGTCCACGGGCATTTCTGAATTGCGTTCCCCGCAGCGATAATCCGGCCGCAGGAAACGCAATGCACGCTTCCCCCTGTCCACAAGCGGAGAATCATAGCGATTCCCTCGCTCGCGTCCGGGAATTCGCAGCATGCTGTCAGATAGGCTGACTGCGGAGATCTGCCTGCCAGCTACTGCTCCCGGGCGATGGCTCCCGCGGCGGAGATTCACCGTGGGATTTCGCAACCTCCCCGTGGACAGGAGGCCTAACTATGTGGGAACGGACTTCCATCGAAGTTTCTCCTACATAGATCAGCCCATAAGGGTATGTAATCAAATACACCACAAAATATGACTTACGTGTATCCATGGATCCAATATGTAGACCATAAAGTAGATATGACAGCCTCCAGAACGCAGGCTTTATTCTTCAGTAAGCAGCATCACTACAAGAAAAAAATTGCACATGTAAATACACCCATTGCAAATAACAGGCTTTATTCCTATGCAGGTTCTATGTGTTCCATAAGTCTGCTCACTCACCTTCTTGGTGCTCTCCCTAAGGAGTGATGATCCCCCTCCCAACTCACGTCATAGGCCTCTCGCTAACTAAACCAGGATCCTACTGCACACTTATGAGGGGCAAACCCCCAGAAACAGCTGTCTGTGTATGGATTATGTCCTGGTTACAATTCCCAGTCGTTGTTAAGACCTGTATAAAGGGTCGGACATTGATTTTCACAAATGCTGCCATCCAATAGGCGCTGCAAAGGTATTGTTCCATCTCCCTTATTTGCATATTGCAATGCACAAAATGCATGCGAAAGTATCAGCTGTCTCATTGCAGCCTAACATTGTGCTGTACTTAGTTCCAGAATTTGCAGTGTGGATTTCGCAGTTGAAATCGCAATAGTACGAAATCAGCCGGTAGCGACTTGTGCCTGAGATTTGCGAGCGCAACTCACATCGGACAGATACCCCCATCCATGTGCTGCACAATGTGTGAGACACCGCACATTGCACGTCCTATTCTGCGAGAATGAAACGAAAATAGGAGCTGCTTCAGTTTTTCCATTTCATGCTATTGAGGTGAGAAAAATAACGCTCGTGTTAATTAATCCATTGGAAATAATGGGTTATTACAATGTGCGAGCTCTGTGCGTTGCACAATTGCACAGAACTTGCACGTTTTTCTTGCCTGCATAAATAACCAGGTTTCATTACCACTCCCAAATTACTTTCCTGAATGGGTCCTTTATTTTAGAAGTTGCAACATGGCCATCTATTCATGACTTGACACCTTTGTTATGGTGCTATGTGCAATGACATATATAATAACTGGCAAGGGAGTAACAGTCAAATACTTAAATCTGATCACTTTTCAGCGCAGTTTCTTATCACATGAAGTATTTCTTCATACTACTTAACCCATGGCTGCTCATACTAATTACAGTAGTCGTCATTTCATGATTACAACGTATTCTTCAAACCCATCATTTTAGATGCAAATGACTCATGAGACAGTGATATTGCCACGAGAAAATCACAGCGATATTGCAGTTGCGTTCGGTGCGATATTGCTGCGTTTTCTCGCAGTGATACGCAATTTTGTGTTTCGACAAAGTCGAGCGTGGCAGTACAAAGCGACTTTGCAGCGCTCTTTTGCCGGGATTTTGGGGGGGGGGCTTGAAATATAAGCCCCACCACAAAAATAAACACTAGCTGCATTAAAAAAAAAAGAACTATACATCACCTAACAGGTGCTGTCCGCTCCGCTGCACTTCTCCTCCGCAGCTCCAGCACTTTTTTGTAGTCTTCAGCCGCTGCTTCCTGGTCAGGGGTTTCAAAAACCGTGCCTCCAGGAAGCGCTGGCTCTGATTGGTTCTCGAGGGCCGCGGCTCAGCCAATCACTGCAGCAATCGATGAACCAATCACAGCCATTCAATTAAAGGGGTTGTCTGAGTTATGGTGTAATGATCTGCATCAGGGTTTGAGTCCCTTTGTCGTGTTCAGGGAAGCCAGAGGTCGGTATACAGATAGGTATGTCAGGTAGCAGTATGGAGGAGCAGCTGGTGGGAACACTTGACTACTGGCTGTGAGGACAATAATCACGCACTTCTTTTGCGTGACTATGTGCGTGAAAAAAATGCGCTCCTTGCATAAGTGGAAAATGCGTGAACGGAGAAAGTTTCATATGCCTGTTCACTGGAGCTGCTGCTCCACGAAGGTCCCCTCATCACTGAACACTGTGACAGCACTGTTGCAGTGTTCAGTGATGATGGGATTCCCCACGGGGATGAAAGAATTCCCTGCCACAGCTGTGGCAGAGGACGATGATGCTATCCCATTGCTTTCAATGGGGCCAGCGCTGCTGCCGCCCCATTGAGGGCAATGGGATGAAGGCAAACCCTGCAGGGATTTTCGGGGAAGGGCTTGAATGGTCACAGCAGTCAGCCAATCAGAGGCAGTGCATTCAGGAGGCTGGGATTTTTAAATCCCCGGACAGAAGAAATAATTCAGAAGAATGCCGAGGAGAAGACGCGCCGGAGCCCCGACAGCGCTGCTAGGTGATTTATAATTTTTTTTCCATCAGCTAGGGTTAATTTTAAGGGAAGGGTTTATATTTCAAGCCCTTCCCCGAAAATCCCTGCGGGGTTTGCCTTCATCCCATTGCTTTCATAATTTTTTTTTCATAATTTTTGGAACTTAGTCCCGCCCCCATCCCGCCTCTCTCCATTGCAAATAGTGCAGAGGGGCGGAGGGGAGGCAGAGAGGGGGCGGGAGCTCAGTTCCTGCTCCTGGCTCTTCCATCCTCCCCCCCCCCCTGCACATGAGGACGACGTATATCGGCTCGGCGTGAAAACCGAGCCGACATACATTCGTGGGAATGCAGCCTAAGGCCTTATTCACATAGCCATATATATTTAGCTGCGTCAAGATAAAAAAAAAATCGCCCAAAAACCGCGAACATCTGAGGTATTGAATTCCAATTGATTCATTCAGATGAACAATTTTTGGGCGCATAACATTTTCGGTCGCTGATAGCGATGAATGAGCATACTCGCTAAGCCTAATTACTCGAGCAAGTAGCGCCATAGTTGAGTATCTGCCTGTTCGTCTCTAAAGATTCGGCTGCCAGCGTGGGTGACAGGTGAGTTGCGGCGGTGAGCAGGGGGGAGCGAGAGGGAGAGAGGGATCTCCCCTCCGTTTCTCCCCCCCCAGCTGGCACCCGACTCTTTAGAGACGAGCGGGCAGATACTCGACTAAGGCACTACTCGCTCGAGTAATGTGCCTTAGCGAGTATACTCGCTCATCTCTAGTCGCTGATTTTATACACTGCGTCCAAAGATAGGTCTTGCCCTATTTTTGGCCAAGATACACTGGAAACTCCCATAGACTCCTATGGAAGCGGAAAAAGAAGGGAGATGGAGGTTTAGCTGCGTCGAACGCTGAGAAAAGAAGACAGCTGGCTCTATTTAAGCATTAGCAGTCATTCTGAGGATTTTTGCTGATCGATGGATTTCCGCGCTGCAGCGTATTTTTATGTTGATATGCCGCAGATGCCTGTGTGATCTTTAGAAAATACACGGTTAAAGATCAGGACTTGATTGTGGCTGTTCTTTAATTATTCAATTTTACAGCGCGTATGGGCGACCGTAAAAACACATACAGTCATATGAAAGAGCCTTAGGGTAAAGAAAATATACCCTTGCAACTCAAATATGGTAATCAGAATAGATTCCTAAATTGATGACCCATCTCCAAAAATCTAGTACACAAAATACAGAATGTTATATTTCGGCCCCCTATAACTTCTATCCACTAATATCATACATCTGGTTACTGTGGTAAAATAGAGCAACACCTAAACCAACATGAAAACACGAGTGTGAACGCAACCTTATGCTTAGCGTATATTTGCACGACAATGTGCTACATTGGAGATTTACTGCTGTGGTATAGCATGATCTCCTTCTGTCTCAGTGTAGCAGTTTGACCCCCCAACATGAGCTTTAGTAGATTAATCTCATTCAAAGACTGTAATGCGACTGAAGATTTAATCACTGATCCCAGGAGAGGTTAAATCATTCTGTGAACTAATCCTAATTTTTAGTAGCAGATTTTGGAACAATATATTTTGTAACTACAATAATAACTTCCCAATGTAGTAGAACTAGCCAGCAGGAAGGAATATCAGATTGGCGCTAATATGTATATTGTATGTATATGTCCGCAGAAAGTTATACTGCTGTATAAATATTGGGAAATGAGCACAGAACTCGGTGTTGCTGATGGAACATATCGTGAGAACACATTTTTTACATTTTGTAGGGACTAAAATAACTGACCCTAATACTTGGTCACTTCTGCTGTTCAGATCATAATCTGAGATTAGGGTTTAGTATGACTCCTATTATTTGAATAAAATAGGTATGCAGGTTTTGTGTCTGTAATCCCAGCGCTTGCGTTGTTTTGGCGATTTGCTCATATTTCATCTGGTCAGGGCGATCACTAGGAATGGCTGTTCACTACTGTGTGGCTTTGATGAGTTTGTTGCTTCAGAGGCTATATGCGCGGTGTTAATAAGGGAGAATATGGACATTTTTCAGCATTTTTGGCACTATCTCCTTAACAAATTAGCTGATGACCATATTAATGGTGTTTCTTTTTGGTGAATAGTGGCATGGACTTGTATCAATGGCGTAGACTTGTATCTGCTGCCTAAGGACGAATAGCAAAATAAATTTTGGCAGGAATGTGTGTGAACATACTGAGGTGAGGTCCTACGTGTGGCTTTTGTGACAATGTAGTACATGGGCTACCATTCATAGAATGGTAGAGTTGGAAGGGACCTCCACGGGTCATCGGATCCAACCCCCCTTATGCAGGATCACTAAATCATCCCAGACAGATGTCTGTCCAGCCTCTGAAGACTTTCATTGAAGGAGAACTCACCACCTCCAGTGGTAACCTGTTCCACTCATTGATCACCCTCACTGTCTAATATCTAATTTGTGTCTCCTCCCTTTCAGTTTCATTGCTTCTAGTCTTTCCTTGTGCAAATGAGAATAGGGCTGATCCCTCTGCACTATGGCCCTTCATATATTTGTAGATAGCTCTTAAGTCTCCTCTCAGCCTTCTTTTTTGCAAGCTAAACATTACCAGATCCTTTAACTTTTCTTCATAGGACATGATTTGCAGACCTCTCACCATCTTGGTAACTCTTCTCTGAACTTGCTCCAGTTTGTCTATGTCCTTTTTAAATTGGAGTGCCCAGAACTGGACACAGTATTCCAGATGAGGTCTGACCAAGGAAGAGTAGAGGGGAATAATTACCTGATGATTCACTAGATCACTAGACTCTATGCTTTTCTTAATGCATCCCAGAATTGTGTTTCTTTTTTTAGGTTTTGCATCACACTGTTGACTCATGTTCAGTCTGTCAATAAGGGTGGTATGAGATACTTTGTCAAACACTGTACTAACGTCAAGATATACTATATCTACTGCATTTCCCTGATTAACCCAGTTGGTGATTCTGTCATAGAAGGAAATTAGATTAGTCTGGCATGACTTGTTTGTTACAAACCCATGCTAGCTCTGGTTAATTACTCCGTTCTCATCCAAGTACTTGCATACATGCTGTTTAATAATTTGTTCAAAGATCTTTCCGGGGATAAAAGTCAGGTTCACGGGCTTGTAGTTTGCTGGATCCACCTTCTTCCCTTTTTTGAAGATAAGGACAACATTTGCCCTTTTCCAATCTTCTGGGACTTCAACTGCTCTCCAGCAATTTTCAAAGATTACGGAGGGTTGTTTAGCAATTACCTCCACTGTTTCCTTTAGTATCCTAGGATGTAATTCATCTGGACCTTGAGACTTGAATTCATTTAAGTTAGCTAAGTGTTCCCTCACCATCTCTCTGCTTATAGATAGCCTGTCTTCTTTTATTCCCCCAATAGCACAGGCAAGATCAATTGATGTTTCATCTACTTTCTGAGAGAAAACAGATACAAAATACGAATTTAACAGTTCAGCCTTCTCCACATCATTCTTAACCAATTCACCATTTTCATCTTGTAAGCATCGAATAGCATCTTTGACTTTTCTTTTGCTTTTGACGTACCCCCAAAATCCTTTTTTATTGCTTTTGGCCTCTTTTGCAAGCCACATTCATTATTAGCTTTAGCTTTTCTGTCACTTGCCCTACAGTTTCTGCAGACCGCATTATATTCTTCTTTAGATATCCCCCCCCTCCTTTCCATTTGATAAACATATTTTTCTTTGTTTTTAACGTGTTCAAGTTCTGTGTTCATCCATCCTGGTCTCTTTAAATGATTCCCATTCTAACTCCTTTTATGGATTGTTAACGATTGTGCTTTAAGAATCTCATTTCACAATATTTCCCAACCTTCTTGGGCATTTCTGTCCTTAAGAACATCCAGCCATTGGATTCTTCCTACCCTCTTTCTGAGTTCATTACAATCTGCCTTTCTAAAATCCAACCTCGAGGTCTGAGTTTTCTCAGGTATTCCTCCCCTTTTTATCCAAAATTCAAGGATAGCATGATCACTGCCTCCTAAGGTCCCAACCACCCTTAGACAATGCCTGACACGTCCCTGTGTGTCCTCGCTCCTGTGCTGTTGCACGGGAGCTAGTAGTGCTGGCTCTCTCACAGAGCGTTCAGCAGAGCGGTGTGGCGGCTGCAGGAGATTTCTCTACTCGTGCTCCCCCGCCCCTCTCCATTCACCTAACATAGCGGCTGTTCAGAACTGAACGGCCACCACTTACACTGAACGATGAGCAATCAGCTCATCGTCCATCGTTTGTGCAGCATAACGATCGTTAAGTGTAAATAGCAGCCGTTCAGTATTGAACGGCCGTTATGTTAAGTCGATAGAGAGGGGCGGGGGAGAGCAAGGAGAGAAGTCTCCTGCAGCCTCCCTGCTGTGAGCTAGCGATACTAGCTCCCGTGCAGGTGCACAGGGGCTAGTATGTGCCATGACGAGTATTGGGCATCGTTTGCCCGATAGTCCTCCTATCTAGAAAGGCCTTTGTTTCCTCAACCATTTCCTCCCTGTTGGTAAGAATTAGGTCCATGATAGCAGATCCCCTTGTTTTGTCTTTGACCTTTTGGAAGATAAAGTTGTCAGCAAGAGCAGATAAGAATTTGTCAAATCCATCTTTTACCTGAGAGAGATTCCCAACAAATGTCTGGATAGTTAAAATCTCCAATGATCACTATGTCATGCTTTTTGGAGAGCTTGACCATCTGATGTAGGCTGCGTGTCCACAGGCGATGATCCGCAGGTGATGAATCACCCACGGATCATGCTCTGTAAAGCTTTCCATAGCATTGCTATGGAAATTGCAGCGTCGGCGTCCACTAGCGGAGAATCATATCGATTCTCCTCTCAGGGATTTAAATCGCGGCATGCTGCGATTGCCACGATTCTCCGTGGTGAGCCTATCTGTTAGATAGGCTTACCGCTGAGACCTGACAGCTCTCCCCCCATGTCACCTGAGGCGGAATATTGCTAGCAAAATTCCGCCTCAGCTGTAGACAGGGGGCCGTAGAAAGAGTTCATCAATATCTTCTGCTTGTGGCCTATAGTAAATGCCTATAATGGTGTCCTTTCTGTTGTTCTCTCCTTGTATTCTTACCCAAACAGTTTCTACAGAACTACCATGCTCAGAAGCTTGAATCTCTGTGGAGATGTATGCTTTCCTTACATACAGCACAACATCTCCTACTCTTTTATTAGGTCTGTTTCTTATAAATAAATTGTATCCTTCAGCCTTGTATTCCAATCAGAAGTAGCTTCATAATAAGGGTTATCCCCATTAGCGTTAATGTACGGCCACCTTTAGGCTATCAGCTATGAGTTTGGTGAACTTTGAAAAATTAACCCTCTTGTATTTCTTGACCCCATGACCTAATGGGTCTGAAAATTGAAATTTTGAAATACATTCTACCGTAGTAGCAAACAAATGTACCAAGTATCATTAAAACCGGAGATGGTCAGGTTTTACCCCTTGGGGGATGTGCCCTGAAATGGCCCAATATGGAGCCTCAGGGCTTATTCCGACATGCGTATATCGGCCGGGTTTTCACGCTCGGCTGATATACGCTGTCCCTCTCTGCAGGCAGAGGAGGCGGGCCGGGCCGGGAGCAGTGCACTGAGCTCCCGCCCCCTCTACGCCCCTCACCACTATTTGCAATGAGAGGAAGCGGGATGGGGGCGGGAGCTCAGTGCACTGCCTCCTCCACCTGCAGAGAGGAACAGCGTATATTGGCCGTGCGTGAAAACCCCAGCGATATACGCACGTCAGAACAAGCCCTTAGCCTGTATTTGTGTATGCAAAATTTTTTGTGTCCAATAAGCAGTGAATAGAACCCCAATTGATTTCCATGGGTTCGTTCACATGTGCATATTTTTCCTGTTCATTTTGGTTGCCACCCCAAAAAACACAGCCTGCTCTATTCTCCTACACATTTGCACACCAAACGTTCCCATAAAAGTCAATGGGGGTGCGCAATATGCTAGGAGATGTGCGAAACACTACGCAATTGTGCAGGAAAAAAGAACTCATTAGTCTCATTAGCCATTACAGTTGCCGGGGAGCACCAGTGATTTTTTTTTGTGCACGCAAATGCATATGCCTTGCGCTGAAAAAACAGTAAACTATAAGCCGATGTTTGTGCAAAAAAGCATAGTTGATTCCCCAAATATGCGGAGCTTATGCACACTTAAATACGCTTACGCTCGTGTGATGTCGGTATAAAAAAATAACACAGGAAAAAAGTACAACAAAAAAGGCGAATGTGAACATGTCTCTAGCCAGAGACTTCAGGGTGAAGTGTTTTCAGGCCCACGTGCTGCAGTACCACCGCTAGCCGCTAGATGTCCTCTGTCTCCCGGCGCTGTTTAGCCGTAGTTCCATGGATGGCCGCTGTGTGTCGGCTCCCTGCTCCCAGGTGTAGTTCCCTATTGCTCGGCTGGGAGTCCCCTTCTCTCGATGCGGCCTGGGCGGAGACAGGAGCCGGAAGTCGGATCCACAGACACCGGAGTGACCGGCGGGCACCGGGAATACTGCAGGAGAGTTCGCCATGTCCGGGTATATCCCGGGACAACTCCCGGTGGACCGGAACCAGGAGCACGAGTTTGTCCGAGCCTATGAAGGCGTGCTGGAGAGATATAAAGGTACCGGCGATGGCGTGCACATGATCGGGGGAGGGACGGTGCCCGACCGGCTACACTGTGCTGCCCGGGCTGCCATTGGGCACAATATAGGTCTACACTGGGGGGAAAGACGTCGCCTGGCCTGGCAGATGTAGTGACAGCTCTGCCAGCCTGTCACTGCCGTCCTGTCTGCCCCTACAGATGTAGCAGAGCTGATGTGTCACTTAGTCTCCACAATGTTGTCTTCCAAAGAACTCTGCAGTTCTACTTAGATCACTCTGTGCCAAGTGACAAACTCACATCTGCTACACCAGTAGTTATACAGTGCATGGCATTGTCAGAAAGCCGGTGCATGAAGAATGGGGACCAGACCTGTCTCCCCTCTGTCTGTTATACTTTGGGCTGCGTGTTTCGGTGTCGGTGCGGCACATCATGGAGTGTGCAGGGTGTAACGCCAGCCCTGGGTGTAGCAGCAGTATGGGCGAGGGAAGACATAAGGTGCAGATGGGTGGCACAGCAATGAGTGTACGGCTGATGGAAAATGTCTCATCCCCCAGGCAGTGCAGGGGTTAACTCCGAACCATTATTTGCCCGTCTGATACGTTATTGCCGCAGTACACTATCCGTTGATGTACAGTCTCCTACAGTCGGAGGTCCGGCTGTCGACTAACAATAGGGTGGCTCGTTGCCAGTAACGTCTTAATCAGAAGTCGGGTGACGCGCTGTGTGACTTTAGAGGATGTCGCCACTCTACAGGCACAGAGGTCGTTCTTAAAGTAGCAGTAACCATTTTTAGGTATCGCTGACAAAACGGTTCTCGCTTCCTAGAGTTCAGATGCCGCTATCTGTAGATATTGTATTATGCGGTCATCCTATCAGTGGCAGCTCAAGGGTTAACCTGCTGTTCTCAGTCCGCGGCGCGCCTCTTACAAAACATCCCACTTTTTGTTGTTACAAAGTTTCTGCCAACTTTTGTATGTTGCTGTAACTTCCAGCAGGTTATATATACCTCCCCCAGCCGCCCGGTAGGATATTTTATAGCATAGGATGGCGCCATAGTTGGCTGCTGCCTGGTATCTGCAGTCGTGGCTGCGAGGGGCTCTACAAGCTGATCCCGGATGGGACTTCTGAAGGCTTGTGTCTCGGCACTCATGGACTCTACGGAGAAGGGGTCTGAAACTGTCTAGAAGGAAAAGTCATTGTTACCCGTAGCAACCAATCGTGGCACAGCTTTTGTCTCTAATAGTGCTCATGGGTAATGAAAGCTGTGATTGGTTGCTATGGGGAATGGGACCGGTTTACTTCTGGACTGCTGCGGTTGTGTATTGTGTCCATATAGCCGTCCACAGGACAGCGTATGTAAGAGGGCAGTAAATGATGCGGAAAGGAGCTCCATTGTGTCCACAGATAGAAAGACTGCCCCCTCTTATCGTTGGGGTCCGCCATATTAGATTGTGGAGGGAACCTTAACACAGTTTGTATTAGACAGAGGGTCTCCTGTATAACTACTACTACAACACATGGAGTGTCCATATTGCCTGCTTACACAGATGAGCGCCAACAGATTCCGCAGTACTTTACAAGTCAGAGGGTACATGTACAGACAGTATGAACCCATTAATGACCAAGCGCCATTAATATACAGTGCTTGGTCCTGGGCTTTAATCCTGGCCAATAGTTAATATAAGGTGCGGGATTAAGGCTCTTGCAATCAGGCGGGAGCAGGTCCAGTTCTCGGACCACAGTTGAAGACCCAGAGGAGAAGGGACAGGCTGTTTCTAACAGCTTGTGTCTTCTCCCTTACAAGCTGCTCAGCGCTATGTACAGCAGGGGTCCCCAACTCCAGTCCTCAGGGACCACCAACAGGTCATGTTTTCAGGATATCCTATAGTAAGAACACCTGTGGTAATGTCTGAGGTGCTGACAATAATTACATCACCTGTGCAATACTGAGGAAATCCTGAAAACATGACCTGTTGGGGGTCCCTGAGGACTGGAGTTGGGGAACACTGATGCAGAGAATGCAGGAAGAGGCAGTGCCATTTCCTGCATGGGACCTCATGATCATTGGCGAACCCCAAAACATCAGAGCTGCAAGGTCTTAGCGGACCCCTAAGCAGCCCTGCCAATGACTATTGTCACTATAGGAGGGATGGTTTTTCCTGTAACTGGGGCTCCTGTTGATGCTCCAGCTAATGTGGAAAACTGGGAATGTCCCCCAGAGGTGTTATAAGACATCATGGGAGACATAGATGTTAAAAAAAAAAAAAAAAAAAAGTTATAAAAATAAGTAAGAAAAAAAATTAGAGAATAAAAAAAAAAAAAAAAAAGAAAAATAGAAAATGATCCACCACCGTTGTCAACCTACACCGTCGCCATATCGGCTCTGTAACCCGAGATTATACAAATCATATATCAAAATGTCTAAAACAAAATGACAAACCAATTCCTGTACTTTAGTTTAATATAAATATAACAATTTTGTTTTAAAAAAAGGTTTTTTTTTGTACCCCTAACGAAAAAAAGTTGAATAAAAAGCAGTGAAAAGGCGTAATAAAAATGGCCCTATATTAGAGATGAGCGAACGTACTCGGTAAGGGCGATTTCGCAATCGAGCACCGCGATTTTCGAGTACTTCACTACTCGGGTGAAAAGTACTCGGGGGCGCTGTGGGTGAGCGGGGGGTTGCAGCGGGGAGTGGGGGGGAGAGGGAGAGGGAGAGAGAGAGGGCTCCCCCCTGTTCCCCGCTGCTACCCCCCCACTCCCCTCTGCCACGCCCCACAGCGCACCCGAGTACTTTTCACCCGAGTAGTGAAGTACTCGAAAATCGCGGTGCTCCAGTCCTCAGGGACCACCAACAGGTCATGTTTTCAGGTGCTCGATTGCGAAATCGCCCTTACCGAGTACGTTCGCTCATCTCTACCCTATATGTGATGGAAAAAAAAACTGCAAAAATAATTGTGCCAGGAAAAAAAAATAGTTCAGTAAAACCACCACATGGGTCAAACTGCTAAAAAGTGTTTGGTCCTTTTAGGCAGATGGCGGGGATTTGTCCGCGTATAAACACACGCGGAAAACAAATCGCGGCATGCTCTATTTCTGTGCGGGTCCCGCAGAGGCCCGCACAGAAATGTCAGTAGTGACGGGTCGGCTCCGCTCTGTGCATGTGGCGGCTGGGCAGCAGCCGGCACACAGTGCAGAGACAAGATGCCGGGAGTGGTTGAACCGCAGGGCTGTGCAAGGGCACGGGTCCACATCCCGCCCCGAGAATCTTCGCAGCCTGATCCGACCCGGCCGTCAGCAGGCGGCCTGATAAAAATAAAATACCCTCTGTGGTAGCAGATGCTCTTTAGAGTGGTGAGTCTTACCACAATAGTCACCCTTCAGTATATACATCTGGTCATATCACTATAGGAAATATCTCACCCCATAAGCCTTATTTTGGGGTGCCAATATAAGATGTGCTCTGTGTGGAAATTTCCAGGGAATAACAGGCCAATGCTTTTGCCCCCCTGTTATAGCTATCAGTTGGGGTCTTGGCACCTGGACCACCACTAATGGAAACTTCTGACAGGCAACAGGTTTTTAATCCTTTCCAATCCAATTTCCCTGCCACCCCGCACACTCCCCTCCTCTTATTTTGGGTAGGAAAGCAGTTTGTGGATTCCTTGGAATTACTGAACAGAAGCACACAAAAATAACTTGTCAATAATGATTTTATTAGCAATTTTTTAAAATTAAACGTAAGTTGTGTGTGTTTTACATCGGGAAGATTATTTGTAATAATCTTCTAATTATAATTATATTGATATTACATGCATTTATATAATGAGACTATTCATTTCTAATTTCTCTAATGATAGATAGATAGATAGATATCCATCTCTGTACAAAAGTATCCTATAACTGCATGTATAGCACATGTTTCTAACACCATGCAGGACAGCGCTCTGATGTCGACGGCTGGTCTGCCTATGTATATTACAGTATGCCGGACAGTGCAGCTCCGATGTCAGAGGCTGGTCTGCCTGTGTATATTACAGTATGTAGGAATGTGCAGCTCCGATGTCAGAGGCTGGTCTGCTTGTGTATATTACAGTATGCTGGACAGTGCAGCTCCGATGTCAGAGGCTGGTCTGCTTGTGTATATTACAGTATGCTGGACAGTGCAGCTCTGATGTCAGAGGCTGGTCTGCTTGTGTATATTACAGTATGCTGGACAGTGCAGCTCTGATGTCAGAGGCTGGTCTGCTTGTGTATATTACAGTATGCTGGACAGTGCAGCTCTGATGTCAGAGGCTGGTCTGCTTGTGTATATTACAGTATGCCGGACAGTGCAGCTCTGATGTCAGAGGCTGGTCTGCTTGTGTATATTACAGTATGCTGGACAGTGCAGGTCTGATGTCAGAGGCTGGTCTGCTTGTGTATATTATAGTATGCTGGACAGTGCTCGGATGTCAGAGGCTGGTCTGCATATGTATATTACAGTATGCTGGACAGTGCAGCTCCGATGTCAGAGGCTGGTCTGCATATGTATATTACAGTATGCTGGACAGTGCTCCGATGTCAGAGGCTGGTCTGCATATGTATATTACAGTATGCCGGACAGTTCAGCTCGGATGTCAGAGGCTGGTCTGCCTGTGTATATTACAGTAGGCTGGACAGTGCTCCGATGTCAGAGGCTGGTCTGCATATGTATATTACAGTTCCGATGGAGCGCTGTCCTGCATAATGTAATATACATATGTGGAACAGCCTCTGACATCGAAGCACTGTCCTGCATAGTGTTAGAAACACGGTCAGAGCAATATTTAATAAAAAATATTGAGTTCATTCACCCATTACTTTGCACTCGGTATTTAGTGGCCATAAGTACATGTTTACGGTTGTCAGGTGCAGCCGGACGTGAGACAGTCCGGGGTGTGTTGTACTGAGCAGACGTGAAGTTATTTACAGTCGTGACATCAGCTGCAGGTTTGCCAAGGATGTGCCGGCATTGTTACAGCGCTGTGTAAGTTACAGGGCTGGGCAGTGTAGGGTAGCAGCAGGGGTAATGATTTTTTTATGGGATGTGTTATTCTAGGGCGAGTTGGAATTCAACATTTGCACAGAAGCTGTTTCTAATTTAGTAAGTACTTGGGTAAAAGTTGAGTATAAATCCGTTCCGGGAAGCACTGCAGCCTCCAAGACTCTACATAATGATATACAGAAGGAATTTGACAGGCTTACTTCTTAAAACTTAGAGGTGTCTGACTTGGAAGGTGCGGCAAATCAGCATAGGTGTGTCTGCCCCCGGGATAGACGCTGAGAGGGTAAATCAGGTGTGTCCCAGACACTTGCTTCCTTCCTGCATCTGTCAAAGCACTACAATATGGGGAAGGGGTAGCAATAGTCAAACCTGATCAGTTGTTCACCACTGGTTGGGATGTAACGCTACTGATTAGGTGCATAACCAAAGGCAGTGGACTGCAGGAAATGTGCAGCATCAGTAAAGGTTATCTGAGATCATTGGAAAGGGAGGCTGCTTACAAAATGCAATACCCTGAAAGGAGTAGAATGTGCTGATATCGCTGTTCATTGCTGGCCCTGACGAATCAAGGCTAAAATGTTGCCAAAAATGTAACAAAAAAACAATTTTAAGATCAGTCCACATGGGAAGGAGCTGCCGTAGGTCTGAACTACTGATTTATGAAGCTAAAACCTGCAGTGGTTTTAAGTACCAGACAAGATGAGATCTTACACCTCTCATACAGACATTCTAGACCTTTTAAAGTTTCCTGCACGGCAGTTTCTGTTGAGGATTTTCCCAGTGGATTTCAGCTCCCTTCAGTGTAGAAGGGGTTAAGTCCGCAGTGAATCCGCATGAAATCAATGTGGATCTTCTCACACTTAAATCTGCAAGGAATTTTTATTCTGGAAAGTAGTACCTGCACTTTTACCGTTGGGACGCTTCTGCTCCATCGGCTGTTTTCGGCTCTTTCCAGCAGCTGAAGACGGTCCCATATAGTGCATATATAGAGCTATATGGGGCTGTCTGCAGCTGCTGGAAGGAGCCAAAAACGTCTGATGGAGAAGAAGCGCTCCGAAGCGAAAGTACAAGTACTCTTCAAAGTTTTTGTCTGCCTAATCACAGACCTTGGCTCTTGGCTACACATGTGGCCACAAAATGTGTTCTGATTCTGATCCATCGGAGTTAAATAGCGGCCTAAGTAGTAAACAAGCATCACCTATGGGTATTGGCATATGTAACTGGACAGTTGCTGCGTTCATCTTTATCCTTCCCAGGGCTGCATCTGAACGGTGCCTTTTTCCTGCTTGCCTAAGGCCTCTTTCACACAGGCGACAGTGATATCGTCGCAAGGAAATCACAGTGATATCGCTGCTGTGTTTTGTGTGCTATTGCTGCGTTTTCTTGTGGCGATATTGCAATTTTGTAGCACTCTTTTGTTAGGATTTTTTTTTGGGGGGATGGGGGACTTGAAATATAAGACCTACCCCGAAAATAAGCCCTGGCTACATTTAAAAATTAAAAAACTGCTCTGGTGCACTTGTCTGTAGTCTTCAGCCAGACCTTCCTGGTGAGGGGGTTCAGAAATCCCGCCTCCAGGAAGCGCTGGCTCTGATTGTCTGAGTCCGGGTGCTTGATGCACCAATCACAGCCATCGCATTCACGTGTAAAATACGCACAGAGATGCCCAAAAGTGCAATGCACATCGTACAAATGTGCAGCGCAATTGTGAGTGTAAATGCACTTATGCTCATGTGAAGCCAGCCTTAGACTGCAGTTTCTGTATATAGTGATATGTAGAACGTAGTAACATAGTATGTAAGGCCGAAAGAAGCCTATTACCCCCCCCCCCAATGTTGATCCAGAGGAAGGCAGAAAAACCCAAATGAGGTAGAAGCCAATTTTCTCAATTTTTCCGACTCCAATCTGATAATCGGAGTAAACAACCCTTCTGAAGCTATTAATGATTATAACATATAATATTGTATTGCTCAGGAAAGGCGTCCAGGCCCCTCTTGAACTTTTATTGAATTAACCATCACCACGTCCTCAGGGTGGATTCAGACGACTGTATATCGGCTTGGTTTTCACGCTGAGCCGATATACGGTGTCCTTGTCTGCAGGGGGGGGGGGGGGGATGGAAGAGCCAGGAGCAGGAACTGAGCTCCCGCCCCTCTGCACTATTTGCAATGGGAGGAGTGGGACGGGGGCAGAGCTAAGTGCTGGGACTTAGCTCCGCCCCTGTCTCGCCCCCTCCTATTGCAAATAGTGGCAAGGGGCGGAGAGGGGGCGGGAGCTCAGTTCCTGCTCCTGGCTCTTCCAACCCTCCACCCCCGTTCCCCGCAGACAAGGACACCGTATATTGGCTTGGCGTGAAAACCGAGCTGATATACGGTCGTCTGAATCCACCCTCAGGCAGACAGTTCCACAGTCTCACTGCTCTTACAGTAAAGAACCCCCTTCTATGTTGGTGATGAAACCTGCTTTCCTCTAGACGTAGCGGATGCCCTCTTGTTACCGTCGCAGTCCTGGGTATAAACAGATTATGGGAGAGATCCTTGTATTGTCCCCTCATGTATTTATATGTAGCTATTAGGTCGCCCCTCAGCTGTGTTTTTTTTCTAAACTAAATAACCCCAATTTTGATCTCTCTGGGTGTTGTAGTCCGCCCTTTCCAGAAGCTGCAGAGAACAGTGCAAAATTTTAATGTTAAAGCTTACTGCAACAATGATTGCTGAAAATACTTGCGTTTAAGTGAGAAAGAAATCCCCCCCCCCCCCCAATGTGTCCAAATTCTTTAACACAGAAAATTGTGAGAAGGGAAAACGCTATTATATAAATAAGCACTAAAATGAATTTCAGTACTAAAAATGTGTATTTGGTAATATTTATTTTTTGCTCTTCTGTTTCCTTTTGAAAGTCACAAAAATGATCCCACATGTTGGTTAAAGGGCGCATCTGGTTGTGTTTTGTGTTGGTATTCTCTTGCTCTGATTGAACTAGGGTCCCGTTCACACCACATATATTAGCTATGGTAGCATGTGCTTGAAGGATAAAATAAAACATACCCGCAAGTGCAATGCTTTGGGGTCAAACTTGTGCAGATGTTTCCTTTTGCCACATGTTGCTGTAAGAAATACCTAGGCTGCCATTCTTATATGGAAACCAAGTATACATGTATATACACTATACAAAGTATATACAGGTAGTATTTCTCTCTTGCTCGCCTGGAAAGGCTTCCATAAAATAAATGGTGATGATGGAAAATGGGGCAGCAAAAGTGTTTTTTTTCCTGCATTTTGCATTGAAGTTAATAGAGGCAAACGATTAAAAAAAACATGTTTATTTAAAAATATAGATGCTGACTGAATATACATGTTTGGCTATTTTTGACTGTTTTTAAAGTAGTGTTCCCAACTTATAACACCAGCATATGCCATGAGTGCTGATGGACAGGTGCAAGTACTAGAGTTGGGTAATAGGGGATCTCTGACCCACCTGGTAATGAGGCTACCATTTCCAGGCGGACTGTGAATAGAGCGGTGGGAGCACATGTGCAGCTCTCTCCCTTCACTTCTGCGGAAGTTATGGAAATGGCCGAACGTCTGGCCTACTATGGGACCCGAGCCACCTCTGTATGGCTCTGATTCCAGAAGAAGGCCGCCTTCCTTCTTGTTCCATTCTTTATGTATCCTTTGGGAAAGAATTGTATTGAAAGCATTGCTCCTAAGGGCTCATTCGCCTCCAGGAAGCGATGGCTCTGATTGGTTCATCCAGCACTACTCAATGCAGCGCTCAACGAACCAATGCGAGGGTTGTGACTGGTTCATCCATCCTGTATTGATTGGCTGAGCAGGGCTTGAAGGACCAATCGCATTGTGGAGGCGAGATTTATGAATTAGCCAAATTATTCTGCAGTTCAGTCAATTAATAAATCCCGCCTTTGCAAAGTGATTGGCTGAGCAGAGTTTGAAGGACCAACCAATGCAGAGCTGGATGAACCAATCACAGCCCTCACACTGGTGCATCGAGCGCTACATTTCAGGCAAGAAACTATTATGGGAAAAATGCTTGAAAAAACCCCAACCATCCTACAGTTTTCTGCATTCTGAATAAAAGAACAAAAACGATAAAAACAGACGGTTTGTAGTGTGTTTTATAATTCCCTATTGTCTTCTAACATCTGGCTGTGGTGGTTTTGGCCAAAAAAGGCAACACAAACTTGTTTTTCAATAAAAACCTTTGTGTGCAGGCACTCTTAAAGGGGTTGTCCCACGAAAATATTGTTTTTGTTATATCCAACCCATAATTCTAAACTTTTTTGTACTTATTAAAAAATTATTCTACACCCAGCTATTTCAGGACTACTGTTAGCGCCTCCTACTACTTCTATCGTGTGTCCACCTCAGTAGTTGTTCTACGGTGGTCATGCATGCTCAGTGGAACGGAGAGGGAAGGTAGACTCAGCAGGTGGAACATGAACTGCACCGTGGAAGCCATTCTGCCTCCTGCAGGCGAATATTAGAAATGTTACTGTGAATTTGCGCTATCCATATTTTAGTTCCAGTTGTTTAGACTTGGTACATTGCTATTAGTCGTCAAGAACAAGCTCCATCTTACATAAAATACTTGGAAGGATTATTTCCGTCGGGTATGTGGAGCGCTCTAGCAGTAGCTGGGCCGTCTAGTTTACCAGGTAGGTGACACGTCTGGGGATTGTTCGTTTCTGGAGCGTCTACGTCAGTGATCACATGGACAGCTGGCAGAGCGGTTGTCTGCGGCACAACAAAATCTCCGGGATTTACAGGGACTTGTCATTTCCTGTATATCAGAAAATAGAACCGTGTAAGGAAACCATTGTGTGCAGGAAAGGAAACTACTTGTATATACTATGGGATTAGAAGAGAAGCTGCAGCTATGTAGGCTCCTTTACAGCAAATTAACAAATGTCGTCACTGCAGACGAGCCGCGGAATCCGCGGCCGACACATTCGCATTACAGATCTAGAACACTGCGGACAGGTACGCAGGGGGCACCGGGTCGGATCCTGCATGCGGAATCTGACCCGGCCATGTGCATTTAGCCTAAAGGGAAGAAAAACGTTGCTGATCTTGCACTATACCTGTACTGTGACTCTTAACCACCGGTTTTACTGCAGATCCGCTATGGAAATTCTACAGCAAATCCTCAGTATTTCCACAATGTGTGAACGCACCCTTTTAAAGCTGCATAAAATCCTGAACGATGAGTGTAAACAGCAGCCGTTTCGGAATGGAGAGGGGTGGGGGAGAGCGAGGAGTGAAATCTCCTGCTGGCCACTCTGTCAGCGATCCAGCGATACTCGCTCCTGTGTAACAGCATCAGAGCGAGTACACACAGAGACGAGCGTCGGGCTTCGTTTGCCCAACATTCATCCCGTGTAAATGGGCCTTTAAGCGGATATATTTTGGTAATAAGTGATCCTGCCTCTGGATTCAGATGGGGAAACAAATCGCCATATGGCCTATCGTAATTAATCTACTGTGAGCTCCATGTCCGGAATTACCATATATTATGTATGTAAGATGGTAAATTGTGTTCTAAACCACAAAAGAGGGGCCTTAATGAGTTCTAAACCACAAAAGAGGGGCCTTAATTAGTTAAAATAAAGTGTATGGCCGTAGGGAAGAACTGGTCGGACCAGCTGCTTACACAGGCTCATGCTGCGCATAATGGAACAGGACACGTGGCTGCTGAATTATATCTATTGTAGCATTCTGCTGGTAACCTTGTGTCTCCATCAAAATGCCTGTTAGATCAGATCAACCAATCAAAGTTTAGCTACGAACTGAACGCTGGATTCTGTGATTTTTTTTTTATTTATTTTTTTTTATTTTTTTTTCCAGCTTTTTTTTTTTTTCAAAAAGGCCATTATATTTAAAACTGTATGGATACATGAGGCATTTTGTGGCATTAGTTTGCCACCCATGTACACAGATGGCAGAATTTGGTCAAAGTGACTTGAATGTAAGAACCAGATAATCCTGTCCACGGGCGATATTTCACAGCGTTACATGCAGTGATAATCCGCACGCGGGTAACTCAATGAACACTTTCCATAGGATAACTGTTGAAAGTGCAGCTCGATGTACATAAGTGGAAAATCGTGGAGATCTTCCACTTGCGTGTAAAAATCGCGGCATGCTGCGATTTTCTGCAATGAACCTATCCTAATAATAGGTTCATCACGGAAAATCGTGGTGACCTAATGCTCCCCTGTGGTGGTATATCGCAACGCACATGGACAGCCAGCCTTATGGGCAAGGTTGAACAGCAGTCCAAGCATATAAAGAACATAGATAGCTCTGTGGGAATAATCCTGTTTACCCAACCATATAGATCATCAGATCTATGCTCACGTAGGACCAAGATAGTGTTTTTTTTTAAAGGTCAAATAAAACCCCAAAACTAAAATATCAGCATATTATATATCTTAAAAAATAGAAATAAATAAATATAACCTATTGGCTTCTGGATTGGTCCACCTCATGTAATTTGTTACGTTCTGCATGACTCTCTTGGATGTTTATGCCCAATAGAGATCTGTGACACATGGTTCCATGTGAAATTGGCCTTATACTGTGTGCACTTAGCCTTTAGGATATATCATCCATAGCATACCAGTCGGGGTCTGCTACTGAGGACTCCAGACGACCAGCTGATGACCTGCTGCTGCTGCGGACGCCCAAACCTGCCAAAAGTGCCATTTGTAGCTCAATGGCCTGGCTTGGCATTTCAGCGCTCTCCCATTGAACAGAACACCTTATGCCATCCACGTGTAGCCAGGTGTCCATTTTTTACTTTAATTTTGTCATTTGTTTTTCACATCTACAAAAAGGGGAAATAGGCCCAATCCTTCTATATGCACGTCTAATCAACAGATTCATGAAATATGGACCAGACGGCATCCGAGTGCTGTCCGTTCTGTTTTTTCGCATCCCTATTGACTTGAATAGGTGAGTCTCATCCTTACCTACACGCGGGCGATCGCAATTTCAGACTTGTGAACATGCGATTTACCTTCGGATGCAAGGTGTCTTTCAAGCCAAAACACCTCGCATCGCATCTGTGAGGTTCCGATCCTCTCGAGCGAAGAGGATCGCAAGTGTTTTTCCATTGTTTTCAGTGGGAAACATCGCATCGCACTCGTATGCACATCGCTTTCAATTGCGGAATCCACGATTGTCACCCCTCTGGACGTTATGCAGTACTTCGCACCTATTAAAAACAGAACATTCACATATCCGCTAAGATCAGCAGATGCAGATTACGATTTCCGCGAGCGGATTTAAAATCGTAGCATTTTCTATTTTTTTGCGGAATCTGAAGTCAATGGAGACCCAGACCATCGGCGGATAGGCTTCGGGTACACTTGTCATCACCTAGCGACGGCACAGAAAAAAAAAGTACTAAAAAAAAAATCTATACTGCATATGACCAATGGTGAGTGTCCGTGGTCACCCACAATACAGAAAGAGAAGGTACGCGTGGTCGCGGGCCGGGGTCAGAGCCAGATTCCACTGCGGGCTCCAACATGCGGAATCTGACTAGTTCGTGTGCAGCCGGCCTTAAAGTCTGCATGTTTTTCTGTGTTCACACCCTGAGTTTCCAGCCGAATTACCTGTATTTCACGGATAGCACCTATTATAGCTAGTCAGGATGGAGACATGAGTTTTAATTGGCACGGACTGGAGTTCTGTGAATAAGCTGTACCTGCGCTGTCCGAGGCATGTTGTGCCCAATTTAGCAACTAAAATTACTGCAACATTTTGACTGCAGCATGCAACATGAAATTTTGTATCGATGTTCTGCATAATGTAACAAACCCCATGCACCTACAGTGAAGGCCGCAGCAGAACACAGAGCATGCTACACGTTGCAGAATGCCATAGATCTCACTACAGAATCCATTCATGGCAATGAGTGTATTATGCGGTGAAAATCTGCATCGGAAGTAGCATCAGCCTACCTGTGGGTTGTGGTGCGGATCATACCCTAAGCTGGTCACATTGAAATAATAAACTATCACAATAGTGTGCTTCTTGGCCAGGTCCTCACATGATCTATCTAACCGTATGACACTGTCATTTATAGGCTGCACCTATTCACATAGGGGCTGAATAATAGCATGGTAGCTCTTGTATGCGACTGCTCATCTCTCCGTACAGAACAGGGTGTGCATGAGGTACTAAGAGTGACTCTTTATAGGGGCACAGCGGTCATGACACTTTTTTTAAGGGCTAATTAGGGCCAACACAAATTTGAGGGTACATTATTGAGTACATTTCTGTTATGCAGTATAGTGCCCTAGTATAACCTGAAAATATAGGCCATATAGTAATGCTGCATTATAACCTGGTCATACATGTGGTAGTGCGCCTTGTGTATGCTGCTCATACATGCAGTATATTGCCCCAGCGTATCCTGCTAATACATGCAGTATATTGCCCCAGCGTATCCTGCTCATACATGCAGTATATTGCCCCAGCGTATCCTGCTCATACATGCAGTATATTGCCCCAGCGTATCCTGCTCATACATGCAGTATATTGCCCCAGCGTATCCTGCTCATACATGCAGTATATTGCCCCAGCGTATCCTGCTCATACATGCAGTATATTGCCCCAGCGTATCCTGCTCATACATGCAGTATATTGCCCCAGCGTATCCTGCTCATACATGCAGTATATTGCCCCAGCGTATCCTGCTCATACATGCAGTATATTGCCCCAGCGTATCCTGCTCATACATGCAGTATATTGCCCCAGCGTATCCTGCTCATACATGCAGTATATTGCCCCAGCGTATCCTGCTCATACATGCAGTATATTGCCCCAGCGTATCCTGCTCATACATGCAGTATATTGCCCCAGCGTATCCTGCTCATACATGCAGTATATTGCCCCAGCGTATCCTGCTCATACATGCAGTATATTGCCCCAGCGTATCCTGCTCATACATGCAGTATATTGCCCCAGCGTATCCTGCTCATACATGCAGTATATTGCCCCAGCGTATCCTGCTCATACATGCAGTATATTGCCCCAGCGTATCCTGCTCATACATGCAGTATATTGCCCCAGCGTATCCTGCTCATACATGCAGTATATTGCCCCAGCGTATCCTGCTCATACATGCAGTATATTGCCCCAGCGTATCCTGCTCATACATGCGGTATATTGCCCCAGCGTATCCTGCTCATACATGCGGTATATTGCCCCCGCGTATCCTGCTCATACATGCGGTATATTGCCCCCGCGTATCCTGCTCATACATGCGGTATATTGCCCCCGCGTATCCTGCTCATACATGCGGTATATTGCCCCCGCGTATCCTGCTCATACATGCGGTATATTGCCCCCGCGTATCCTGCTCATACATGCGGTATATTGCCCCCGCGTATCCTGCTCATACATGCGGTATATTGCCCCCGCGTATCCTGCTCATACATGCGGTATATTGCCCCCGCTTATCCTGCTCATACATGCGGTATATTGCCCCAGCGTATCCTGCTCATACATGCGGTATATTGCCCCCGCGTATCCTGCTCATACTTGCAGTATATTGCCCCCGCGTATCCTGCTCATACTTGCAGTATATTGCCCCCGCGTATCCTGCTCATACATGCAGTATATTGCCCCCGCGTATCCTGCTCATACATGCAGTATATTGCCCCCGGTATATCCTGCTCATACATGCAGTATATTGCCCCCGGTATATCCTGCTCATACATGCAGTATATTGCCCCCGGTATATCCTGGTGATACACACGTCTGTTTCTGTAACGCTACTTTTAAACAGAGTGATGGGTGTCCGGCTGACTGACTTGGAACGCTCTCTCCTTCAGCAAGTCTTGTGAGGCTCTGATGCCTCCTTGGACTGGTCTCATCGGTATAGATTTTTGGGGGACTGGTTTTACTGGCTCAGCAGCTGGTTGTGGGACAACCAGCAACTGGTTTATGGATTCCCAGCTGTTGGTCTCTCCCTCAACTGGAATTTCTGGTGTCTGCTCAGTTTGTCTTAACCCTTCGTATTTCTCAAATACTTGAAACAACTGCATGCCATAAAATCTGAGGCATATCTACTGTATGTTGCATCCGAGGGGAATTTTAGGAGAATTTGAGTTCAGATCTATGTATTATATGCCTAAAACTATCCCTCCATTCTGTGTACTGGAGTTCATGGAACTTCCTGTTGTGGAAAGCTGGGATTTCACAGGAAATTGTTCTCCTTTTGTGCAAACCTAGTTTATCATTAGACATGTCAGACGTTCTGCACGAGGGGTTTTGTATGTGGTTTAGGCTTGACCTCAGTAAAACTAACCCTGCGCCTCCATCATGGGTGATGGCTGAGAACCACGCTGAGAAATGTATGTTTAGGCCTCTTTCACAGGAGCATTTTCAGTGGGTATAACTCCCGCACGGGGAGCACACAGCAGTAGGCAATGCATTAATGATGCCCGTTCTGCTGGAATATACCCTTACCATAGCAACCTACTATATTCTAAAACCCCCATTTATTGTCTTATGGATCAGTAATGTAGCAGTGTTCATTAACCTTAAGAGTATGTTCATGCCGGGCGTAGATGCTACGGATTTCTTTAGGCACTTTCAGTACAAGCTGTGGGGATGAGATTTAAAGGGGTTTTCCAGGCAACAACTATTGATGACCTATGCTCAGGATCACCCGGCTTGCTGTCAATGTCAAAGGTGACAGGAGCGGACGTGCCCTGGCTGGCTTTACTTCCATTGAAATCAATAGGAGATGAAGCAGCTACTGCAGTTGTGTGGCCGTCCCCAGTATCGGAGATGGAAGTCCTGGAAGTCTAACAGCCGGCTTCAGCTCACATTGATTTCAGTGGATGTGAAGCCAACTAGGGCACGTCCGCTCCCATCCTCTATGACGCTGACAGCAGGCCGGGCGATAGGCTTGTTGTTAGGCATTCCGAGTGTCGAGTCTCCGGTCATTGACTACTAATGACCTGTCCTAAGGAGAGGTCATCAATAGTTTTTGCCCAGCAAACCGTCTTCTGTCCACATGGTGTGAGAAAAATCCATGTGGAGTTGACACCCCGTAGGCTGCAGGTCTTAGATCCACAGAATGTCAGTCGTTTGCTTCGCATTTGAGCGTGCATTTCAACCAATGCAAATGGTTAAATCGGTGGCAAAATCCACACCGATAGGTGTGCATCTTCCAGCTGCGTGTATGCAACGGATAGGGCCCACGTGACTATACCCTAAGGGCTGGTTCACATGGGCTTATATGCCACATTTTTACGCAACTGAAAACTGCAACTGTCCGTTCCTGTGGGATCTTAAGTGCATAAGTAGAAGGGCCCATTGATTTGCCGTGTATTTGTGTTGGCCCATTCATTTCAGTGGCCTGTTTTGGTTCATAATACGCATGAAAATAAACATGCTGCATTTTTTTTTCACGAGATTCAACAGTGCGTGAAAAAGTAAGCACTTTTGAATGAACCCATTGAAATCAATGGGCTCTATTCACTGTGTATTATGTGCGTAAAAAGGGAGTGATTAGATTAAAATAGAGACATGCAGATAATAAAATTCTGAAATATAGAAGAAGATCTGGTTTACCATAAGTGGACCTGTGCTGGATGTGAACTGCTGATTAAACCGATAGGAACTGTATGTTGTAAATCCTTGCAGACATATCTGCTTTCGAGATGTCATACAGTATATATTAAGGATATAACAATTTATAGTGAGTTTGAAATAAAAGAGCGACCACCTGAAAGTAATAGTCAGCAAGCCACATGAGAGGTACTGGTGCTTCTATAGTGGGTGTACACTATGGTGGATTTTACTGTACTGGTCACTTAAGAAGCTCATACGTATGTTATATGCATTCAAAGGGAACATGTCACATTGAACACGCTGTCCGTACTGCAGGCATGATGATATAGAGCCGGAGGAGCTGAGCAGACTGATATATAGTTTATTGGGAAAGATTCAGTATAACTTGTACTTTATTCATTTCTATCTCTGTACATTCTGAGCTGAACAGTCCAATGGGTGGAGCTATTAGTGATTGACAGCTATCTGTATATGGCCCCCTGCACACCTGCGAAAAAGCCTGTGTGGAAAACAAATTGCGTCCTGTTCTATTTTAGTGCGGGCCTCACAGAGTGGCAGCAGTGACGGGCCGGCTCCGCTCTGCGCATGTGCCAGTTGGCCAGTAGCTGGCGCATGGCAGAGATGTAAGACGCCAGGAGCGGGTGAGCCGCAGATCTCTGCAGTGTCATGGGTCCGCATCCCGCCTTTTGACAAAAAATTTAATGGACCTTCTTATAGTCAATGGAGGTCCATTTGACGCGGTTTGGTTCCATCACTGAATGGATTTATTCGGCCAGGAGGTGCAGTTTTCCTGCTCCGTTTGGGAACTCCCGAATACTAATGTTAACGATCTCTTAGGCCTGCTGCACACGAAATAGTCGGATTCTGCATGCAAGAGCCCGCAGCAGAATCCTACTCGGACACCGGCCGGCGGCTCTGCGTACCTTCTCTTTCGCGGACTCTCGCCGTCGGACGTGCGCAGTACAGATTTTATTTTTAAATATTTGTTTTTCCAACGCCGTCACTAGGCAATGATGCAGGTACCTGCAATTTATCCGCAATGTCAATTGCAGATGGGCTGCGAGTTGGACAGTCCTCATTGACTTCAATGGAGTCTGTCCATGTGGATTCTGCACAAAAATAGAAAATGCTGCAATTTTAAGGCCCAATGTCAATGGCACGCACATATTCTGAGTGCGGAATCCCGCACAGAATCCGCCTGTGGCCATGGGACATTTTCTCACCTCCTTGGAGCCAGCACGGGTCTCCTCTGTCACGGCCGGATCGTCTTTCTTCTGCAGTGGATGCATCCGGACTCGCCCAGCATATTTTTTCTCAAAATCTCGTGCTTTTCCGCAGATCCACAGCACGTCCACAGTGTCGGCTACGGGTGTGCCGCGGATTGGACGGCTACCATTAACTTTAATGGAAGCCGTCCGTGCAGGAATCCGCAGAAAATAGAGCATGCTGTGATTTTTCTCCCACATGTGCAATTCGCATGCCGGGGAAAAAATTATATCTTGCTTTAAATTGTTTTGTGGATGCTAATGCATCCCTATGAGCTTGACTTGCAGATCTCCCGCAATTGAATCCGCTTGCGGAAATCGCAATTGCTATCCACTTATTATCTGCGCGGGTGACAACTGCAGATTCCATACTTGAACTCCGGTTGTGTGAAGCCGGTCTTA
This sequence comes from Eleutherodactylus coqui, assembly GCF_035609145.1. Classification (NCBI taxonomy): domain Eukaryota; kingdom Metazoa; phylum Chordata; class Amphibia; order Anura; family Eleutherodactylidae; genus Eleutherodactylus; species Eleutherodactylus coqui. The sequence goes on from NC_089837.1 coordinate 297,167,424, forward strand.
TACGGTCTCTGTCCCCATTAAATTATACATCAATCTGCTCAGCTCCTCCTGCTCTATAACATGATGCCTGCAGATAGGACAGATTGTTCAAGGTGTCCAGTTACCATTATTTCCTGAAATTGGATCTGTTATCAGTCCTTTGGGAAAAGTGCGTCTTTTTATAAAATTTTATTTTATTTTTTTAACAAATCTACTTGTACCGTAAACTTTGTGCCACTTTAGAAGGCTTAGCTCTGTGGACTTCGGCAGAATGCCCTTGTGAGTGGTGGAATATTTGTAGAATTTGAAGGATCTGCTCTTTTGGGATGGTAGGATGCATGTGTGTCTGTAATCCTCTCCTTTCACCGTTCTCCTCTCTCCCCTGAACCTGCCAGCTGTCCGGGAGCAGGTGAGGAAACCCAATCTCCCGGTCGCCACACTTGTGTTCAGCTACGACATGTGTGGACCGCTTCTCCTGATATGTCATTTGGTCCCTGCATTCTTCTCATTGGGATGCTGGCTGCATCAGGAGTGCCTGTGGATAGTTCAGTAGTCTAGGGTCGGATGTACTTACAGAATGGCTCCCATGTATGGCTTATGATCGCCATGGGCTGCTGGCATCATAGTTTGCAGTAATTACAGAGTTCTGCTGCCGTCATTGAAGTCTTTGGATGACCTCTTGATGCTCGCTGACCCTGTGTTTGCATAGTGTGGGGGTTGGAGCTTTGGTGACAGGGATCATTTACCTTTGTGCTTCCTGCTGAATGTCCACCGGAGGTGACCATGACTATCAACTACAGGAAATTTCTGCAGGACCTAAACAAGCTTAAAGGTAAGTACGGACCCTTTCTCTATGGAGGGGTAAGTACAGACCCTTTCTCTATGGAGGGGTAAGTACAGACCCTTTCTCTTATAGCTGCATGCTTGTGTCTTCTAATTAGCTTTAGAGCTCATGTACATTACAGAGCTGTGCAAGCGTCTTGTGCAGAAGTGCATGGAGGCTGAGTGACTTCTATCTAGCAGAGCCGGACAACCACTGTGCACTCCTATAGGCACCGTTATATGCATAACGTTTGATGGAACGTGCTATGTATCAAGCAAGAGGTGCAGTAGAGTCCCCGTGTTCTTCAACAGAAGCTCTATTACAGCTCTGTAATATGGACATGCAGTTTAGTTTAAGATTAAAACATTTCATATGCTCGAAAAACTTGTTCTCGTTGGTCAAACTTTTTTCATTAGTCTTAAACTTAAATTTTAATTTTTTTTGCCTTTTCTCTGGATCAAGACTGGGGGGTAATAAGTTAAACTGGATGGACATGTCTTTTTTCGGCCTTATATACTATGTTACTATGTGAAAACTCCAACCAAACGAGCAGTAAAACAGTCCCATGGTCCTGCCTACGCAGCGCATCTATGTCTACTAGCCGGTGGCTTTCATGCTGTCTGTCAGCTCCTGTATGTCATCTGTTTCATTTCATCTTCTCTTTTGTTTTCCTATCTGTGCTTGTCCTTAGTAATTCAAAAGGCCGCCTGAGAAGAAGGTATCAAGCAGATGACATTGTGCCTGGTATCATTTACTAGCGGGTTCATGTGACTGTGCCCTACTTGTTCTGTGCTTGTGTATATCCTCTTCTCCCCATAGCACTTGTGCATGCTCACTATCACACCGCTTGTCTTCAAATGTGTATGTACATATAGACATCTCTCTTATAGGGGGGTTTCTGAGTTATTTTATATAGTTTTAGGTTCCCTGTGGCCAAGACTATTTAAAACAAAATTTTCTCCTCATGACTGGGCCATCGTGTCGGAGGTCTGGCGCTGCGGCATCTGATAGGTGATGTCATCTGGACAGAAGGTTTGGTGATGTCACGTAGGCTGCTAATGTAGAAACACCTGGCAGGTTTACGAAACGTCACCAGTGACATCCCTAACAGGGCTTCTATTGGCTGCAGTGGTCACATGGGTAAAGAACCCACATAACCGCTACAGTGCTTGTAAAGAGAAGACCAGCGGACCAGGTGGGCGCGGCAGCAGGAGGTGGGCATTGTGTGATGGTGTTTTTCTGCACTCTGCACCCTCCCACTGCCGCCAATAACTTGGGAAACCCCTTTAAGATACCTTTACACGGAGCGCCTATCTTTCGCTCAGAAAAGTCGCTTATCACCATGTCGGCGGCCGTGTTCACACTGATCCGCAATCGTTTGACTTGTTCTTCTGGTGATTATTCATCTAATAGTTGTCCTGTATAAAGGGGTAGTTGCGCTTCCTCTTTAAGGGCGCCTTCACACTTGTGATCGTGTTATCGCTGCATATTTTTTCATGCAAATGTCAATAGGATTTTCTAATGTTAAAACCCCATCGCACAAAAAAGGTTGTGCTTTGCTATTTTTGTGCAGTACATTTTTAACATTAGAAAGTTATATTGACATTTGCGTTTAAAAAACGCAGCGATATCGCGGTTGCAAGTGTGAAGGCACCCGTATAGCTCTTCTGTAGTAATCTGGTACATCGGAGTTTCCCAAACTCCAGACCCCAACAGGTTATGTTTTCAGGATATCCTATAATACGTACACCTGTGGTAATGTCTGAAGCACCGACAATAGTTACATCACCTGTGCAACACTGAGGAAATCCTGAAAACATGACCTGTTGGGGGTCCCTGAGGACTGGAGTTGGGGAACACTGTGGTGCATGAATCTTCTTGACTTTGAACCTGCTACATATTCTTTCAGCCCTTCCCATTTCCTGAGGTTCCCCATTAGCGCCTCCTTCTGCCCCTCCGCTGTATGACGTGTCGGTCGGTTTGTGTATTTAGGTGGTGACAGACATTCGGCTAGTTCCCCCTTTCTCTATGTCTTGTGAGAGGGGGCGCTATTCCTGGTCGTCCTGTCTGGATCTGTGTTGGCATTGAGTACTTGTGCCCCCTGGTGTGAGCGTCGCCCTCTGTGTGACTGGAGCTCTTGGTGTTTTCGCTCCTTTTCCTGCTGTGACCCCTGTGCCCTCCGTCACGTGCTGCGCCCTACACGGCGGCACAAGGTGTCCCTGTGCGATAAGGAGCCGGCTTGTATACTGAGGCCAGCTAGAATCTTCTCTCACTGCTACGCTTTAGTCTTGTTTTCTGTCACAGCAATGTGGCATGGAGAAGCCGCCGGCAGTACTGATATGACACGGATGTGTGCGGTGGAGAGGCTTCTTACATCCAGTCCTCTGAGCGACAGTTTTGGGGCAGGAAATGCTCTACAGATATCTTATCTGTCCCTGCATGCACTGTTGGTCACAATACTTTCCTACTGATGGGGCACATGTACATACCTCATATGGCAATTAGAAACTAAATCCACTTGCTGTAGTGTAGCCTACAGCGCACTTACCCCAATATCCCCTTACACTGAGGGCTCATCTACACGACCGCGTGACACATGGTGAATGGAGTCAATGAAGGTAAATAGACTCCCATTGAGCGTTCACATTAGCGTGTAACAACCAAGTGTAGATTCGCATGAGAAAAAGATGGCAGCATGCTCTATTTCTCGGCGTACCACGTAGCGTGAGCCCTATACATTTGTATAAGCAGCGTGTGCACACTGTCCCTACGTAATACATTGCGTATGGGCGGCGACTCGTACACAACCCGGCTATGAAACACAGCGGAGAATTTAAGAAAAAAAAAAGTCCCACTACATATGACCGTGTGCGTGATATATGTAGTCATGCGCAGGGCACTCGCTGTCATACACGGTCTCTGCTGGCTCACACAGACCAGTAAAGCGCTGCAGGACTCCTGAAGTGTTTTACAGATACGGTCGAGTGAATGAGCCCTTAGGCCGGGCTCATACGACTATTGGTATTCGTATTACGTGGGCACTGTACGCCCATGTGATACGTGGTAGCTTGCAGGCAATCGGTTACATTGCCTCATGCAGTTCCACTCATATTAGTGTGTCGGAATTGTGTAATCCGCAAGCACAAAATAGAACGTTGTATTATGGCACGTATAAATGCAAGATAGAGCCCATTGTTCTCTACTCTTGGGTATATACCAACAGCCCATACGCAATTACATCGCTTAGTGACAGAGCGGGAAATATAAACAAAAAAAGAGTGTATGGGTACAATTTTGCAGCCATACGCGGCTCTACACAGCGTCATAGCTGGGTTCACAGCTGTAAAGTTCTGTGGGACCCCCTCGGCGGTTTACCGTTATGGCCTTATACTACATAATAGTTGGGTGTCTACAACTGTATAGGCTGCCATTGGGCATTGGATAAATGTGGATGAAGCGTGTTGTCCCCTGATATCTGTCAATGTGCTCAATCTATTATTTGCCTAGAGATAAGCGGTAAAAGAGGTGATCAGCGGCAGCTCAACTCCTACTTACTAGTAAAATAAATGTGTATACTTGGGTGCTGTGAGCTGCATGTTTATATGGAGGTGGGAGAACTAGGCGTGAGCGGAATAAATGGCCTTTTACAAGCCTCAGCGATCAGGCAAGAACATTCGGCGCATTATCAGGCCGTGTAAATATGCCCATGATCGGCTGATTAACCAGCAAACGCTTGTTTCTTGTCTGATCATGTCTTCTTTGTGAGCAGAAAGAAAACGCTCGCTGGTCAACAGCACATCTATACAGGGAGCTGTGCGGCTGACTAGTGGTAACTCCTTCATCCCTGTGCCAGCGATCCTCTACCATCCTGCGTTGTAGATGGGCACCCCCTACAATGGGCTGATTCTCAGCTAATATGAAAGCACCTAATGGGCTTTTGCCAAATTATATCCTATGTGAGAACTGGGGTCAGACTCCCGCCATTCATGATGTCGTCCACCTATCCCTAAGTTAGGCGATAACTTTATAACTTGGCACAAGTCTTTCAAGGCCGCCTGCACACGGCAGGGCTGGATTCTGCATGCGGATTCCGTCCCTGGGAGCATGTACCTGTACTTTGAGTTTTCAATCTGTACTGCGGATGGTCCCGTCAGATATGCACAGTACAGTTTTTCTTTTTCTTTCAAACTCCTGCTTTTTCCGCATCATCGCCTAGCAATGACACCGAATCCATGACCTTTCCGCAATATGATTGCAGAAGGGGCGCGGATCGGACGGCTGCCATTGACTTCATGGGAAGCAGTCTACACAGAATAAGTGAAAAAATGGAGCATGCTGCAATTTTTTTCCCTCCGCAGCTGGTTTCCGCAGGTGTGCAGGAAGAATCGATTTCCCACCACGGATTCCGCAGCAAATATCCGTTAGGAGCCCTAAGGCTGAGAGCACACAGCTGAGTCAGATTTCTCATGTGGTTTCCCACAGCGGAGTCCGACCCTGCATCCTTGTCCGGATTCTTCTTCTCTGTGCTGTGGGTATGCTGGCCGGCGCACATGTGCAGTACAGATAATGAATGCTGCACCGTCGCTAGGCGATGAATTTAGATTGCATGCTATGGCGGGTATTTACTGCGGGTTACGCAGGCGTACGCCAGCTCCGGATTCTGCATTGCAAATCTAGCCATGTGCATTCAGCCTAAGTGTTCTGCTCACAGCTATGTCCCTTGTATGACCAGTTTTATGAGATCCACGCGTGGTTCTTGAGCCGAGGGTTGTGGGACTGTGCTCCGTGTATTCAGCAGAGGACGTCTTGTAGAAGAATGCTAAGAAGTTGCAGGAAAAGACACTTATTCTTAAACTATGTAGAAGGAGACCTTTTTTAGGCCTCGCTCACTGCATTGAGAATCTTTTGCTGCTGCGTCTTTGTTTTGTGGGGACGTCCTATCAACTGCATTAAATCCCACACGATTCACACCTTGTGTTTGATCACCACACACTATTACAAACTCCATGGAAAAGCCAAGTGTTTTTACTTGCAGTACTGAAGTCTCTGTTTTCCATGATCTGCAATACCAGACACAGCTTGTGTACGAACATGGTGGTTGACTTTTGAAAAGAGCGAAGCCTTTTTTTTTTTTTTTTACTTTGGTGACTCTCCCTCCCCCATGGCCCTATGACTAACCTGCTCTCTAAACCTGATGTTGACACTTGCTGGTGATGAGTCCATCATACCAGAAAGCTTTGTCATTAAAGTATAAAAAAAAAAATAAAAAAATTATATATAATATGGAGAGTACATTGAGCAATATTCCTGATCTAAACCAAGTAATCCTTATTGGAAACCTAACACCTTGTAAGCATAGTGTCTGATACTGGTGGTGATTTCACTGGTGCTAAGAACATATTTCTGAGTGCGCTAGACTTGTATTACTTATTTTCACCAGCAGAGGGCCCCATTGTACTGAGCAGCTTTAGAGGAAAGTGTCAGAACTCCATTACTAAAGTATCCATGAATACAGGGAAGTAAAGATGTTTTCTGGCTTATTTACAGTAACATTTGGGCTTAGTGGTGTTCTCTGGAATTAAATCCTTCCTGACCATCGATGTGTAGGATAGGCCAGTCCTTGATCAGAAGTGGCCCGAATCCTGGGATTTCCATGGTCATCAAAACAAAAGGGTCACTTTAGTGATTTTGCGGACACTTTGGCTAGCCCATACACATGTTTACGTCTGGTACTGAAGGTCGTCTGGGATGAGACATTCCTACCCCCCATCAAAAACTAATAATCTGTACTTTTCCTTCTACTTCCAAAAAGTGTTCTTGTCCCATGAAATCTCCAGTCCTCCCATAATTCTGCCAGTCAGCCCATAATTCTGCCAGTCAGCGTTGCTTGGATTCCCCTGCTCATCTTACATGCAGTAAAATCACTTACATTTTGAGCCATTCATCCGTTCAGCAGCCATGTTTTTTTGTGTCTGCAGCCCCAGCTTTCATTGCTTAGAGCTATAGGACTGAATGAGATCACCACATTACACTGACGCCCAAAGCTGCGCGTACAACCAGGAGACCTCGGCCATTGGAAGAGTCTAGGAAAATAGTAGTGCAAAAAGACAGCAGTCATGTGCATGCGGGGCAGAATTTGGGGAAAAATGCTAGTTTGCTATAAAAGTCCCCCGACAGATGTCTGGCTGCGCTGATGTCATGTTGTCGTGGCCTTAATCTTTGCATTTAGAGCGGCAGGAAATTGGAAGTAAATGTGCGCAGATGTAGCAAAGTACATGATGTGACATTGATGATTGTTGCAGTGCAGAATTCACATTCAGTGTTTTGTGGCAAAATGTAATCTTTAAAGGCACAGATCAGCTTCTGAGCAAATTATAATGCTTGTTTAAGTAAACATATAATACTGACCGGCATTGTTGCTACCATTTATATTTGCTCCGTTGCATCTAAAGTAATGTAAACAATGCAAGCCACTTTACAAATGATCAAAAGTATCCTAGCATTGTGTGTACCGCTCCTCTGTATCCTGCTTAGAGGATATGGTCCGGTCCTATGTTCTATTACTTCACTTCATCTGTCCCCCCTTCATGCTTAATGCTAGGCTTGAGGTGTTAGGACCTCCCATAACCCCAACAAACGCAGGTCTGCCCAGGGCTGCTCATACATAGGGGATCAAGACTTGGAATCAAAACTCTTTGCAAAGTTACTTCGTTTTTTCCTTTCGATGCATTGGAGCAATAAATAGGTTGTTTGTAACCATTAACAGAAAACTATTAGCAATTCAGTTACAGTTCATATGTTTCATACAGAACATAAATTGGCCCATGTAAATGCACACAATGACCAACAGTGGATGTATTGTAAATTGGTGATTAACTTCATTAGAAGAGCAATTGGATTTGTGTTTCCCAATGTTCTTTTATGTACATTTATAATCAGATCAAATGTCCATCTTTGAGAAAAAAAATGTTTTATGTACGTCCGGGCTTCTTGGTATTTTATAAAAAAAATTGTGATGTGTAAGTGGCCATCCAAGATAAATCCTGCAATTCGCTTTTTTTCATTTTTACAGTGTACCTCCAGCTATCCAGATCAATTTGTGTTTACTAATTTCACATTCTATACCCTGTTTCCCTAAAAATAAGACCTACCTCAAAAATAAGCATGATCATGATTTTTCTGGGTTTTTGAGGATGCTAGAAATATAAGCCCTACTCCAAAAATAAGTCAGTTACAGTTCATTAAAAATTTAATTTGAATTGTGGCAGCTATACAGGTAAAAAAAAATTTAACTATTAATCTAAGACCCTGCCTTATTTTACAGGAAACCGGGTCCTAATGGGGTTTAATTCTCCAATTTTCTCTTACAGAACTCAATATCCCTGCACAAAGTTTGATGTTAAAAATTGTGGTGGCCTACAGCTTTAACCATGGGAGAGAGGAGGTGGGGCCGTGATGATTTTGAGGCCTGCCTGCATATAGATTTATTTAAACGGGGTTGGCTCACAAAAAATATTTCTAGTTAAATGGCTTGTCTAGTTGTAAACTATTTATGGCCTAGCCTCAGGACAGGTCATCAATAGTAGATCGGTGTGGGTCTATTACCCAGGATCTCTACTGGTCAGCTGTTCACTGAGGCTGGTGCACTTATGGACTGAGATGATTTCTGCAGGAAGCAGACAGCTCCATTCCCACTGCAATGGCAAGGCTTGGTATTACAGGGAAAGTTCCTATTTTCGTTAATGGGGACTTTGCCTGTAATATCAAGTTACAATGTTGTCTCATCTCTTATCACTCGCTCAGTACCGATATGTCTTCTGACATATGAGAAGATGAAGTAACTCGCTGCACCAGGGTTCCCTTCACAGACCCAGTGGAGCAGAAAGAAGCAAGACTAAGCATGTGTGACCACCTTGGCACAATTACTGGAGTGGACACAGAATAGAAACAGGTGGTGCTATTCTAACATCAGTCCTGGAGTATCTGAGGATAGAAACACTTTAAAATAAAAATTTAGAATTATGCGTGGGATTTTACTAGAAGCAATAATTTTTGTGGGCCAACCCCTTTAAGAACTAGTTGTCCAGCTTTTGTTTCCACCGGCATTGCAGTGAAATTGATGCCAGAACGGATCCTGGGTTTTTGTATGGCATTCAGAGCATCAATTTTGATACTGGATGCCTCTCGGCACTGGACAGAAAAACACGTGCAGTGTTTTCTGTTTGAATTTGGGTGCCAGATGTGCAAAATTGCTCCAAAAGGCACCAGTTGCCTGGCTTGGGAATGAAACAACTGCACAACTGATGAATGGAAACCCAGCCTTAAAGAGACTGTCATCTCCTTTTAGCCCAATAAGCCAAGTTTATGGGTACAAGCGGGTAACCTGCTGAATGCGGTGATGCAAGTGTTATAATTACCTTCCCCATCGGTCCCCCGGTATGAGTGCTGGATGCAGCTGCTGAGTGCATTGAGCATTGTTGCTTCGTCATCCGCCCATTATAAAATTAGACAGACTGGCTACTAAGCAGCGCTGCTCAATGCACTGAGCGTTGGATTTCAGTACTCACACTGGGGAAACGACAGGGGAGGTAAGTATAACGCTTACTTCCTTGGACTGGGCGGGTCACCTACTCTCACCCATTAGCTTAGCTTACAGAGCTAAAAGTAGGTGAGTCTCTTTAAATGGCAGCAGCATGAGTGTCTGCAGTAAGCACCCCTGGGGGTGCCTACAAGGTCACACCGTTTTATAAGTTAAAGGGGTTTTGCCACTACAGACATCTATAGTATATCCACAGGATATGCCATAAATGTCCGCTAGATGTTCGTTCCATCCCTATCATACCTGTTATTTGCATCACACGGCCCAATATCACACCAGCAAATGATCAAACTCTCATCATTTGCTTTTGCGAACATTTTATTGCTCCGTGTAAAAGGAGTCTAATGACTATCTTAGACAGCTCAGAACCCGTTAAAAAGGAGTGCCCAACAACCATGCTGTCTGATGGGGACAATGGAATTGAGGACAACTTTGTAAAAGGAGCCTAACAGAAATGTAATATTTATTCACAAGGACCCCTATAATGTGCTTGTACACGGGACGACCTGCCAGGCGCACATGCCTGCCGTGTCGTCCCAGCAAAAACTGTTCCTGTACTTTTACATAGGAGCGATTATCACTAGTGAATGGAGATGGAGTGGGCCACGGGTTTTTTTTCCCTCCCACCCACCCACCACCATTCACAGTAAGCAGGCAATCATCCATAAGTGAACGACCTCCTGTTTACACGAGGCGATTCATCATTTGTTTTTTAGCATGCAGAAACTGAACAACGAACGATAGCCCAATGAATTCTCATCCGTCGTTCTGTCGGTACATGTATTTACACTGAATAGTCGCTCAGATTTTCGCTGGATCGCGGGAATTCAAACAATTATCGGCCTGTGAAAAAGGACCTTAAGTGCTATATTTGTTTCACTGCATGATGTCCCTTTACACCACTGCTTCCCAACTCCAGTCCTCAGGGACCCCCAACAGGTCGTGTTTTCAGGATTTCCTCAATATTGCACAGGTGATGTAATTATTGTCGGTGCCTCAGACATTGCCACAGGGTCTTACTATAGGGTATCCTGAAAACATGATCTGCTGGGGGGTCCTGAGGACTGGAGTTGGGAAACACTGCTTAAGGACTCAGGTACACGGCACGTGCGGATTCCGCATGGGGACTCCTGCCTGTGGCCGGCGACCCTGTATACCTGTTTGTGTCTTCTTTCTTCTGTACTGCGAATATGTGCGGATGTGCCGGCTGTCGCACATGTGCAGTACGGGTTTTTTTTTAATCTCCTGCTCTTCCATGGAATCTGTGGCCCATCTGCAGTCTCAACTGTGGACGTACTGCGGTTCAGATGGGCTCCATTAACCTCAATGGAAGCCGTCCGTGCGGGAATCGCAATAAAATGGAGCATGCTGCATTTTTTTTATCCGCAAGCGGAAACTGCAATTGTTTTCCGCTTGTGTGCATGAAGAATCGCTCTTCCATAGCATGCTATGGAGGGTTTTGGCTGCGGAATCCAGAGTCGGAACACCTGCTCCAGATTCCACAATGCAAATCCGCCCGTGTGCATGAGGCCTTATGGCCTCCAATATATATCCTAGGAGTCGGCCATACACATTACATTGTCACTGATCATCTTGGGCATGCGGGTCTCACGAGTGTCACCAACCGCAGATGTTGGTGGGGACAAAAGGATCAGGATTTAAATTTTGGCTGATCTTTTCTTCTTGGAGAGGTAAGCCACTTTCATAGTCACGGAGATCCATCGCTCCCCATTCAGAGCATATGTATGTGTATGGAGGAGGCAGGCGACTCTGATATGGGACATATGATACAAATCTGTAACCCAATGGAGACTTAATTTCTATATTTCTGTAACTATTTACATTTTTGAACAAGCTGATATAATCAGTAAATTCTATATGTGTATAGATGGCAGTAAGTCGCAGTCTATCACATCACAATCATTTCTAGTGTCTTCTAGCTTTCACAATTATAAAACCAAGCAAGTTAACTTTTTCTTCTGCAGTGTATTAGAGTATACAGGTACTGCCAGGTGCTGGGGTCACTATTGTATTGGGGGTTTCTAGCCTCTCCTATACATCTCTGTGATGACAGATGGATATGTGGCACTTACTGACTGTGTCCTTATGTGGAATTTCAGCTTTTGATAAGCTGGACAGAGGATGACGATAGAGCTTTTTTCCCTCCCTCCCCCCTGCTCCTCTCCATGGAGAAGTGTCAGTGCTCAGTGCTGTCTCCTTACATGACTGGAGGCTGTTTGGGTTGATGTAGAGGTAAGGGGAGGACTAAGGTGGGCTTACATAGTATATCCCAGCTGGGGAAGAGGCGGTGCATACCTGAAGAAGATGTGGAGTTCAGGTGGCTGCAGGCTGGAACAGCTTCCTGACTTGGCAAGGACACCTCACAGAGGGAGAACACCTATCTCCGACTAGGATTGGCTTCTCTGCGCCCTAAATTCACGTCTCACGTGGGGGCTCCAGGCAGGATGTGGGAGGAGCTTTGCTTAGAAGACGTGCTACTGCCGGATCCTGTGGCGACTGCCCACCTAAATGACAGCAAGGTGCAGCAAAGTTCTGCCATGTGGTCAATTTGGGGACCAGAACAATCCAGTTCCCACTTGGTTTGCCTGATGTGCTGCATGGGTTAGTATAAGAGTTGGGTTGGGTGTATTCGCTGTGCACTGAACGCTGCCTCTTTCACTTCCCCTGCACCTCGGTATATTTAGCAATAATCCGTTTGCTGAGTTCACATCCTCAGGATGAAGCATTGCATGTGTCATATAGTGATGAAGCCCGAGCGGAGAACCAACCGTGTGTCTGTCTGATATTGTGCCATGCCTGCTCTAAAGGTGTCTTGCTTGTCATACGTTTCCCCTGTACCCCACCCCGCATAAAATCTCCTACCTCCAAACCGTATCTTTGGATTATTGTGACTGCCTGCTAATCCTGGCAGAGAATGGGCTGCAGTAGGAGTTTGCTGGCTTAGGATAATCTTTTTGCCTGTGGAGGGTGGGAAAGTGTCCCTCCCTGGTAGGTCATGAGCACCTGTCGTTACTCAAGTTTTGACTTTTTGCTTAATTACTTTATTTTCTTTCTTGTAGATGAACGTGACAGAGTGCAAAAGAAAACATTTACCAAGTGGGTCAACAAACATCTCATCAAGGTAAGCCCGCTTTGTTTTTGGCAATAGTTGGTCCTTTTAAGAGTATTTAAGCTTTTTGTGCTCTACCCCCTCTTTTTGTGTGTAAAGAACAATCTATCATTCCCTTTTACTTTCCAACCTGTCCATTTTTAGCATATTTGGTACATTTACATCTTGAAACCTAAAGTACACCTGGTTAAGGATATTCTGCGTAAAAAGTAGTCCAAATCTTTGTAGCCATAGGTAAGCACAAGTTTGTGGCTTCGATATTTGAAGGAATCTACCACTTCAGCACCAAGCAAATATCGATCTGAAAGCAAAATAATCCCAACATTATATTATAGCAATAATGGTATTACAACCTAGATGAAACTTTTTTCATCATATTCTAAAACAAACTACATTGCAAGCCAGAATAAGCAGTAGGTCCAATTACACCGCGGCGGGCGTCCGCCTCCGGACTCCGCAGCAAATACTGCTCATAGTATTCAATGGCAATACACCATTTCATCTCCACGAGCGGAGATCGGCTGCGATTTTCTGCTCGCGGGGAATTAATCGCAGTATGCTGTGATTTTGTGCAAGTTACGCACGTCTGGCTTCCATTGACTTCAGTGGAAGCCGTCCGTCCCGTGGCACTTCCGTATTGAGCACTGCGGAAGATTCACGGGATACGCGTCGCCCCCCCAGCACCAGCAAATTTTGTGCATGCTCGACGGGGTGCTGGCCGACACATCCGCAGCGTGTGCAGAAACCGCTGGACAGGTAAGCTGGGGTCACCGGCCGGGCACTGGGTCGAACTCCACGGCAGGAATCCCGCATGCAGGGTCCGTCTTACCCGTGTGCAGGAGGCCTTAGAATGCAGTGATGCAGCTTTGCTTTGGCTGCATGAGTAAGGATCACTGTGTAGATCTTGCGACCTTGTGCTGCCATTAAACTCAATGGAGTCGCAAGGTGTTGAACCGTGACTCCTACGTCACGATAAATCCATCAAGGTTGGAATTTTTTTTAAATTTTGGAAACGTCGAGTTGCTGTTGCAGCAATCTGCATCTTGTACTGCATCTCTGTTGAGTTCAATGGCAGTGCAAGGTCGTAGAGCAGTGCAGCAAGCTTTGGTCGCACCCCCTCTTTAGCTGTCGGTTACTGAGTAGTCCTAGCCTTAAGCTAGAATTTTTTTTCAAAAAAGCAACAACCTACAAAATACCTGATACATGCCTTGGAAAGTAAGTGCACCCCAAAAACACATTTATGTCTTGAAAACCGACAACCTGCTGATTGCATTTGTCTTGCTGGTCAATTGGCGGCAACAGATGCAGCAAATTGTAGCTTCACTGTTATAGCATGGTGCCGAAAGTTATCTTAAACCATCAAAAAGCTATTGCTCTCTTATCGGAACACAACAAAATTCATTGTAAACCAATTTGATGTGTAAATAAAATACCTTCATAGCACGGCCCATCGTGATACCATGTCACATTAAGGGCTCCTGCACACTGGCGAGAGTGGTATCGGGTTGTGATTCACGGCCCGATATCACCCTAACAATCCTTCTGAACACCCCTGGATGTGAGGTGTTTTCACATAGAAACAGCCTCGCATCCCTGTGGGGATTCTCTTCATCCCTCCCGTGGCTGTTACAGTTGCGGCAGGAGATTGTGATGCTCTACCACTGTTTTGCCGGCCCCATTGAAAACAATGAGCGATATCGCAAAAAGAAAGGAAATGCTACAATTTTTTTTTTTTCACGCAAGAGTGAGAACAGCGCAAATGAGAATAAAACCATTGAAAATCATTTGTTTAATAATCATGCGCACTCTCGCATCGTGAGAAAACCGCACGATTTTCTCGCCAGTATACAGGCCCCCTAATAGTCAAGCTAAAGAAAAATGCATTAGTTTGTCCACCTTCATGTGACTTTATGACAAACAGAAATAATTTTTCTCCAAATGCATGAACATACATTTGCACCTAAAACTCATATCAACTTGCTGTATCTCAGGCAGTATTACAGATAGAGCACTGATCAGGTTTTAAAATCAAGTTTCTTAGCTTTATATGGAGACCAAAATCAAAGGTATGTATGCAATATAGCCTGAGACACAGGCTGTATAACTACAGGAGTGAAGACTGCAATGAGAGCTGCAGGTATATGCAGCTTCCATTTCAACCACCTGTATCTAAGGGCTGTCTCACACAAGCATATGTTAATTGCGTATTACGCGTGCAGGTTTTCCGCACGTAATACCCTGTACCAATATTACATAAGTGGCCATGTTGTGGCTCACACGTATTGTGTATATCATGCACGCAAGAAAAATTGCAGTATGTTCTATCTTGCGGCATATTGCGTGCATACACTCCAAAATGGTACATGGCGAGGGGCGAATTGCAGCCCATATGCAATGTCATTGTGTAAAGACTGCGTGCCACGTGCTTATATCTCGTGTTCTTTACAATATGATTGCTCTCCGAGCTAGTTTGCTTGTAAAGGGGTTCCTGGGCAAGAACTATTGATGACCGATCCTCAGAATAGGTCACCATAACAGATTGGTGCGTGTCCGCTGCATGAGACTCTTGATGATCAGCTGACAAGGAGGTGGCACAGACAGCCAGAGGGCTCAAAACTCAGTCAGTGGCCTAGTACAGTAGTGCAGCTCTCTCCCCCATTGCAGTACATTTATCCTGAGGCAGGTCATCAATTGTTATTGACTGGAAAACTTCTTTAATGGAAAACGGACATTGCATGTTCATACTCTGTATGCATGCTGCCGAGTGGTAAATTCACGAGTCTGATTACCAAACTGTGTGACATGACCTCAATCTTCTTTATGCAACTTCTTCAAAACTTAGTTATTTACTAGTTATTTAGCAATTAGCTATCTCCTGCCCACAGCGATCAGCTACTATTGTTAGGGAACACTGCCAACACATCCTCAGAAATTAGGTACCTGAACCTTGTTTTCTGCTCTGGACGTGCACATGCAACTGTTGAGTTACTATCTCTTGGATTTGATTACCTTGAGTGGGATCATGTATTCCCTACCAACAGCAAGCTGGAGTCTTCAAAATATAGAGTGATTGAAATGCAAAGTATGCAATGATAGTTCTTTATTTGAATAAAACCAGATAACAAGTTGAAGCTATCATTTGGATTCAATAGCCATTGTTTGACTGATCTACTTAGTGTGGGCCAATGAGTGTGTGCTTTTTCTCAATGGTGAAAATAGGACACTCAGTTGTCAAACATCTCTGTGGCTTATCTCATTAGGAGGAAACAAGGCACTGAACTTATCAGAACTCTTCTCATGTCTTCTAAGCTATCTGTGACATGTACACAATTGGAGTATTCCCTCACTTATACCTTAGCGCCTATTTAGACACAACGATTATCGCTCAAAAGATGTCGCTCAAGCAACTTTTGAGCGATCATCGTTGTGTCATTCACTGCGCAAGATGAGCGATCACCTTGCGCTGCCAGCGGAGGATGCAGAAGACAAGCAGGGTGTCCCCGCTTGTCTTCTGCATACAGCTGTTTCCCCGCTCCGAGTGCTGGTTGTTATACAGCTGGGCGCTCAGAGCAGAGGAGGCAGAAGACAATGGGGGTGTCTTGTCTTCTGCATCCAGATGTTTTCTGCACAGAGCCCAGCTGTTATACACAATAGTATGAGCTGTATCCCGCTGTGAATCCCTGATGAGGCTCATTGTCGTCTATCAGCACGCTGAAAGACAACGATGAGTGACAGGGTAATGAAAATTTGAGCGATAATTGCTGTGTCTAAATGGGCCTTTAGAAGAATTGGTTTCCAAATAGTATAAAAATCCTCTGCGCCCAATAAGTATCAGGATAACACTACCACTGAGCTAATTAGCATGTCATGTTTATTTATCCATATGACACAATAAAATACTGTATAGGGATGTGTTTTGGCACATACAAGTGCCTTTTCAAACATAGAAATACATGTAATCAGGGCAATTTAAATAGTAAAACACTTGCATATGAAGACGCCTATCCTCATCTCTCAGCCATGGGATTTTGGCACCATTAGGTGATGTAATCTGATCGCCGCGTGTCACATGACACAAGGCATTGATCAATGGAACGCTAACGTTCCATCGATCAATTCTCACTCCATGAAATTCTCTCTCATAGCTTGGATAGCTTAATCCAACATATGCCAAAAACTGGTGTAAGTTGCCAGTAAGAGGACCGGCAGACCCAAGGCCACTACAAAATGAGATAAGTTTTTGAGAGTCTACGTTTTGCGTGATTGGTGCTTCACAGCAAAAAAAATCTTCACGCACCACTGTGCAGAGAAGACTTCTGTCTGCAGGTTTCACAGGTAGAGTTTTAGTAAGAAACCCATTACTGAGATTGCAAAATAGGAAAAAAAACTTGCCTAGGCTAACTAGCACCCCCAGTGGATTACTGAAAAGTGGAGAAAGGTCTTATGGACTAATGAATCAAAAATTGACATCTTTGGTAGAGCCCACAGGGTTTTTGTACGCCGTCGAGTAGGTGGAAGGATGGTTTTAGAGTGTGTGACACCAACTGTAAAACCTGGAGGAGGAAGAGTGATGGTCTGGGGTGCTTTTTTGTTGTCAACTTACACATTGGTTAAAAAAGCAATACCCTTATACTTAAGACGTATGCTTCAAAGAGTGGAATGGCCTGCACAGTCTCCAGACTTAAACCTCATTGAGCTTGCTTGGGATGAACTGGGTAGAAGGGTTAAAGCAAAGCAACCTACAAGTGCAGCACATTTGTGGGAACTTCTGCAACAATGTTGGGAAGAAATTTCTAAACAAGATCTGAATGTAATTCTAGAAAGAATGCCTTGGTTGTGTAAAGCTGTTATATTGGCTATAGGGGGCTATTTTGAAGAGTCAAAAATCTAGATTTAATTTGGTGCAACAAAGTTAATCCATTATTTTTATTCATCTTAACTTGTTTGTTCTATGCTTTCATTTCAAAGTACTTTTGAGATAACAAACTGTGTAGATGTCAGTAAAAAATGGAAAAAATTAGTTGTTCTAAAACTTTTGACCGGTAGTGTACATTTAGCATATGTCCCGGGAGCTCCCCAGTCACATATGTTGAACCTAATGAAAAACCCTTTGTCAGCAAAGTCTTAAATCGCATGGTCCTTCTTTGTTCTGGTGTCTTTGGCCAGGCACGTAAGAGAACTCTTGTTTCTACAAGCAGATATCGCCCTGTGCTGTCGGACTACTTTACCTAGGACAAGAACAAAAGAATTTGTCACATAATTAAATGCCCTCTATATACATTTTGCAGATGCAACTTATAAAGGAACTTCAGATTTTCCTCAGTAGATCCAGACTAATTTTGTCTGTATTGTCTATGATGCATGGTGGACTAATGTTTCAGGGGCTTTCAACAGCTCATCTATCCCACTTTCTTAAGGCCCTTTTACACACAATGATTATTGCTCAAAATTCGTCCAAACGGGCGAAAATGAGTGATAATCGTTACATGTAAACACGGGCATCATGCACTTTTAATTTGAACTATGGATTTTAGCTCACATAAAATCCATCGTTCAACCACTGAAAGACTGAGCAAATACATTCCATTTGAATGCAATTCACTCATCTTTTCAAAAGACTGCATAATGATCTCCCCTTGGCATATAGCGACACTAGCCACGAGAAGAACAATGGAATGTATGGGTAGCTGTTTGCACAGCTGGGAGTGTGATTAAACACACACTGGGCTCTGACAACATCTCCTGCAGGTCCTTTTACATGCAAATGAAGATGATAAAGTGTTAATGACCATTAAATCCATTAACACTTTATGCAAATACATCCCTAAGTCTTTCAACCTTTTGGCTGTTTGAAAGATTATCTTTGCATATAAAGTCCTTTACAGTAAATCAGCAGATTGAGAGGTCTACCCAAATCTTGCTATCTCATGTTCTGTTAAAAATGTTCTGCATTGAAACAAGAGGACAAGGTCAATTATTTGTAGAGATGTGCTTTATCCTGCCATGGCTATATGATGTCTCCTTGTATTAAATCAGTATAAAGAGCTGTTGTCTTGCATGCTTAAATAAGGTATGTAGTAGGATTTTTCTTACCCGTAGACGTTTATGAGACACTGGCATGAAAGGATCTAGGATGCACTGGAAGAAGTGCTTCTGTTGGTGGGGTAAAGCTTTCCTTAAACAATTCGATAGACCTTTCTCACCACAATTTCTTATATTTGTTACATCTACACTTAAAGACCTTTTAACGGGGGCAAATAACAGGGAACAAGTTTTCATTTGATCATTACCTTGTGTGATGGTGCCGGTGATTGTATCTTTTATGCAGTATCAAAAATCACTGTATTAAGGGATATGCTACTGACAATGGAATGATGTGTGCCTGAAAGATGAATTATCATTGGATTGCATACAGTACTGCTGATTGCTCCATGTAGATGTAGCCGAAAAAGCGCCAACTGATCTGCAAAAATGTCTGCCAGTATAAAAGTGCCCATGCGGTTTTCACTTTTGTCTGTTGGTCTAGTGATCAAAATCATTTATCTTTCTTTGTCCTATCAAACAGGTTCGCAAGCACATCAATGATCTTTATGAGGACCTGCGGGATGGGCACAATCTTATCTCCCTTCTGGAAGTCCTGTCTGGTGTTAGACTTGTAAGTATATGTTATTTAACGCCTGTGTATGCTCTGACGTCAAATGTTCCCTTTTCCTCACCATTTCATTGCCGTGTCCATCAGAACAAGGACCCTGAGGCTCCTCGGAGCCTGCGACGTTTTCCATCCCACCGCCTGTTGATGAGGGAGGAGTCTGAAGACCACCCTGATGATGCTGTATGTTACTAGGGCCCTCACTGTGTCAGATAACCCAGTGTGAGGAAGATGTCCAGCACTGGGGGATCCGCTCACAAGCACAACACGGGACTATGGGAGGTGGATGTGTGCTGTGTGGTTTTCTCGGAGCATGAGCATGAGGGAGATTTAGGACCTGTAGATAGAATGAGAGTTGTTTGGTCACGACGCCACCTTTACTCAGTCACTACACGTGTTAAAATGCAATGGTTTCCAGCCTTGTACCGGAGGAGGCGGAGAAAGTGTGGTTTCCTGTAACTCAAAATGTTTCTACTTTTAATCACAACCCACTAATGAACGCCTGCATTCCTGCTTCTCCCACTTCTAACCTATCAGTGAAATCCTTACAGTATCATGAAGTTTGCTTTCCATCTCCGTTCCCTGTTTCATTCCCAAGGGTATGTATACAAGGGGCAGAAATGCTACGGAATGTCCGCGGCAACTTCTGCAGCATAGCCACATTCAAAACTGTGTCAAACAATGTACTGAGCGCATCGTGGCTGGTCCGGTGATTGAATTTCAGCATCACCTGACCAACAGCGCTGTACTCGCTAGAGGCCGTCGGGTACCGGGTGAAGCCGAAGACTTCGGAGGTGAGCGCAGTATCTTCTGAAATCAGCTGTGGGTGCAGAATTTGTTGCGGCGTTTCTGCTGCAGACATTCCGCCTCGTGTAAACATAACCTTACTGTTTCTAATTTTAATCTATATTTTTCCATTATATATGCAAACTAACTTTTCTCCTAACAGCTTGTACTATGTTTCTCTGCCACGGCTTTTCATGAATTCAGTTACTTCCACCTCCTAGTTTAAACCTTTACTTCTGTTTTAAACTTCCCCTTTATCTTGCAGCCAAGGGAAAAGGGCCGAATGCGTTTCCACCGCCTGCAAAATGTGCAGATTGCTCTGGACTACCTTAAGCAACGTCAGGTACTACTTGTGATGGAGTAAAATACTTTTTTTTGCCTAATCGGTTATATTAGATGGATGAGTACTACATAGTAAAAGTTTGTGATTTTATGTTTAGGTGAAATTGGTTAATATCCGCAATGATGACATCACTGATGGCAACCCAAAACTGACCCTTGGCTTGATATGGACTATAATCCTGCATTTTCAGGTGAGATCAAGTCTTGTGTTCAAGTGGTATGCCATTATGATATGCCAGTGTTGCCCATTTTGGCTTAGAACCTGCAGAAGGGAAAAGGAATGAGAACCATCTGCAGATGTGTATGGCACTATCTATGCAGGGTTAGGCTGTGTTCCGATGGAATTTTTGATGTGTATATTGCACATTAGAGATACTGCTGAAGACCCACATGTGTTTTACCATGAAATGCTGCTGGTTTTTCATTGTGCTTTTCAGCCAATTGGCTTCTACACGTGAAACTTATTGAAATTATGTCCTTCATCTGTAGAAGCGGATTGGCTGAAAACCATGGCAACTAACATACACATCAAAAAACCCATGGGAAAACACTAGAAACACAGTGTGGGGTTGCAGCCTTAAAGGGGTTCTGTCATTAGAAAAAAAAAATTATTACTTACCTACTCCTTCCCAGACAGTCTACTTACCGCATCTTCTCTTCACCGATCTTCTCCTGGCTCCTGCAGTCCCCAGGTCATGTAACCTCCAGCTGGCCAGATCCTCCTCTTCCTGTGACGTTCTGTACATTCTCGTCAGTCTCCTTCCTGCAGGTCAATGTTCACTACCTCACTAGTGATGTTTCTTTTACTGCCTAGCAGGCAGTGCCGAGTCTTATTGCAGGCTATTGCTGATACTGTGCATGTGTGCTGTGTCACCGGAAGTGTTCATGTACTATTGGTGTAAGACACCGTGCATGCACAGTCCTGGCAACAGCCCGGCATAGGATTTGGCATTTCCTGCTAGGCCATGAACACTTTGTCACTAGTGATGTAGTGTACATTGACCTACAGGAAGGAGAAAACTGCAAATGTACACTCTATAACAGGAAGGCCGGCTGGAGGTGAGGTGACCCTGGTTACTGGAAGAGCGAGGGGAAGATGTAGTAAGAAGACTGCCTGGGGAGGAATGGGTAAGTATTGACCTTTTTTTTTCTAATGACAAAACCCCTTTAAAGAAACAGTCAAGTACTTGTGGTTGGCCTCTTACCTATCCAGAAAGTCTATAGATGAATGTGACTAAATCTCTAACATTGATACACCCTTCTAATATTAAGGTGGCAATATACATTTGATGAATGTCCATTGGTCCCACAAAATGTGGCATACCCACCTGACCATCTTATGTTTGGGGGTGCTCTGACTCTTCATTCACAGCAGAGGGGGGGGGGGGGGGGATCCGGCATGCTTGTTTGCAACATGCCTAATCCTTTCATTCTCAAAAGAGATGAACAGCCACTAGAGGTGTCTGGTGGTGGTTTATTTCCCTCTCCCTACTGATCAAACACGCACACGCTGCCAAGCATAGCATATAGGTGTACAGCGGGTCGGTTGAAAGGAAAAACTGTCTGCTGAATGAACCGCTGACTACTCTTGAAAGTCTATGGCATCTATTGGCTGTTTATGTGCGCTACATATTGATAAGCTTTTAGATTCCTGAAATGGAATTGGTGGAAGATCTACTTTTCTTGAGAATCCGTGTTTTTGTCCTTTCTGAAGACACAAGTAGAATGCGCTAATAAGAAAGATATGTCACAGCTGAATTTGACATACTATGAATAAGTGTACATGTGAAAGTTTTGACTTTTTGCTAATGTATCCAGAGCCAACCGAACTATACCCCGTTTGGAGATGGTTGGTTGCATTTTGAGGGCATTCGTAAGATGGCCGTACACATTAGATAGAAGTAGGAAGTTGGTTAAACAAATGATAACCTGTTCAAGGATCGTTACGCCGATTCAACTGGAACGGCTGTTAGTTTTTCAAACTGATCATACTTGTTCAGTGATTCCAGGGAAAAGTGATCCTTCTGGGAATAGTGCGGGATCATTTTTTCAGTAAAGATAGTTTGTGGACTGGTGGCTATCAAGCAAAAAAATGTAAACGTGTCCAACTTCTTTCCAGACAATTACAGTCTGTCATTGAAATCATCCTTTGATCAACGCTGCACTAATGTGTGTGGGCACGTTTTGGTGTGTGTCCTTTTGCTTTGTATATCTGAAGTGCTAGTTATAGTAGTTTGTGCCCATACAGTAATCCTAGCTATGAGAGTACCCATACAATAGTGCCAGGCATACAAGTTCTCATATATTGGTGAGATATGTTCTAAAATTCCCATGTTAGTGTTATAGTGGTGTCGGCTCTATTAGTGGCCCCATTTGTGACACCCTCTATATTGCACATATTAATAGTTCTGGTTTCAGAAATGTCAGGCAAATTAATAATAAGAAAAGTGCTTGTAAAATTGCAAGTGCCTGCACCATCCAGAAGTACAGTGCCACAGTGTTACTGTCTGATACATCACCAGTGACAGGCTTACAACACACTGCTGCACCAATATGCTGATATGCGGTAACAGTGGGGGGGATGGCACTTCAATTTTTGAATGGTTCATTTATTTTCTAGTGAGTAGGGGGTTTCGGAGAAGGCACAACTCGCTCAGGGCTTTAGTTCAGGCAAAAAGGTTACACGGCATTGTAATGACTCCTGACAAAGGCTGGGACTGGTATATGGTTGGCACCGTATTGTTGGCACTATTGTATGAGCACTTGGCTACTTCTCTGCACTCGTATTGTGTCCATATATCCATTTAATTTTATTTTATTTTTTGCAATATTGATGCATTTTTCTGATGCTAATGCAATGTGGCCACTAGTAACCCTTCATCTCAGGTGTATTCAGGCATGGATCTCAGCAGATCGGCAGAGTAGAAATAAAGCTGAGTCTTTGCAGTTCAGCAAGTAGTGGGATTTTCCGCCTTCAGTTAGATCTGAATATAACAAAAGATTGATGGTGAATAGAAACAGATCAGCGTCTTTTTCTGTTTTTAATTGTCTTTATAATGTGACTAATCAACTGTAAGCTATATTATGATTCTGCATTAAAGTGCAATTATCTGGCATATATAATATACTTCTATAGATTAGTTTATTAAAACAAAGGTAAGTAAGGTGCAAAAAGAGATTAAAACATATAATAAAACACAATATACTTCACGTTTTTTTTTGTTTTTTTTTGGTGTAGATTCCAGACAGAATTCTGACACATTTGGCTTAGTAAATCTCTGATCTTCTCTGTATTTATATGCTTGATTAAGGGTATGTTCACACTTAGCGGATTTTGGTGCAAACCTGCAGTATTAGTTGTGGATTTTGGCTTGCTTTTTGCTGCAGGGCCGCAGCAGATTTCACCCTTTCAAATGAACGGTTGAATTATGCAACAAAACCACACCAATGCAGATTTTCTGCCGCAGAAATTCCGCTATATGTGAACATGCCCTTATGTTGATTGTTTTTCTTATCCGAGGGTCCTTTTACATGGGACAGATGTTGGGATGGTCATTGCGCATCTAAATGCCCAACGATTATCTCTCTTGTGTTCTCAGGCAGAAGTGATATCGCTCCCTTATGATCCAGCCACTCGCCGTGTTTTACAGTAAACGGGCAGTCATTCATTGATGAACTGCCTATTTACACAGGCAGATAGTCACCAGAATTTTTTGGTGAGTTAAATACCAAACGACTCCAACAAATGAATGATTCTGGCCCACTTGCGCTGTCGGGTCTCGTGTTTACATGGGTGACAGTCGCCCATGCTTGCTCTTTTCACATGGTGCATAAACATTTATAGTTTTTTTTTTTTTTTTTTTAAATTAGTGAATTTATGCAAAAATGGGAATGGGTTCCTCATTTTGTTTTAGATGTTTTGATTTATAACCTGTAGTTTTGGCTTACAAGGCGCATACAGCGACTGTTTTGGTTGGCGGTGGGTCGTTTTTTCTTTTTTATGTAGATATTTTTCTTTTATTCTGTAATTTTTTAACTTATTTTTGTAACTATTTTTTTTACCATATATGCCCCCCATGACCTCATATCTCTGGGTGTCATTCACATTGTCTTTTTTTTTTTTTTTTTTTGACACTTTTTCACTGTAGCTGGGGCATTCATATTAACTCCCTTGTTAGAGGGTTAAACATCCCCCTGTAGTGACAATAGTCACTAACAAAGCTGATCAGGGTCTGCTAGGAACCTACAGCTCTGCCGTGCCAGGGGACTCCCGGAGGTCACGTGATCGTCAGACCGCATAATGGAAGAAACGCTTTCACTTCTTAGTACATAGTGCTCATTGTACCCGAGAAAATAGAAGGCCGAAGCTGTTAAACGCTTCTCCCTTGTCTTCTGGGTCCTCGGCTGTGACTAACAGCTGACAACCCAACCTGCTTCTGCTTGATTGCAGGACAGAAGATTTAACCCCGCACCATATTTTTGCTATCGGTCAGGATTAAAGCCCAGGACTAAGTGCCGTATATGTATTGTGCTTGGTCCTTAAGGGGTTAAGAAATTACCAACTCTAGGAGCCATTGTAGATTTGGAAAATGAACTTAGAGGGGTATTTACAGTACAGTAATTGATGGCATATCACCAGGACCCTCACCGATCTTGAGAAGGAAAGGTTAACAGCGCTGGTTTAGTGCTTCTCAGCAGTAGAACCTCCACTAATAAGAAAATGATACTGTAGCCTTACAATATGCTATCAGTTATGGGAATACACCTTTAAAAGGGGGCTTTCTGACCATGTTAGGTTATAGCATATTTTTAGGATATATCATCTTCATGCTTGCTTGTGTCCAGCTGGGTTAGTGAAGCACAGTATACACTTAGTGTTCCTCCGTTCCTGACTCTCCACAGCCCACAGATCATTATTGTTGGAATACCCCTTTACGGTCCAAAGTTTGGCTTGCTTATACAGCTTAACCTTAGCATGATGATAAAATGTGTGATCAGGGTTAACATCTGTGACCTGTAAATAGTTGATGTATGAATGCCATAATAAACGGGTTGTTGTTTTCTACATTGTACCTCTGGAGACTGCACTATGGCCTTCTAATCACCGCAGTAGTAAAGAAGCCGTTCAGGTTGTTGCTTATCGACAAAGTGTTCCAGAAATTATATGATAGTAGACGGCAAAGAATCTCTTTTGTAATGGTGTCATTTAGAGGCTGCAATGTCATTTAGAGGCTGCACATATCCCTCTCATTAGATAAATAATATTGGTCCTTCTGAAGTTAATTTCTAGACCGGGCATTGTGCATCCTTTGTATTAGCTTGATTTGGCTTCTCTGGCTTTTTATTGCGTGGCTCCTTACTCCCCCCCCCCTTCCCTTGGAGCACTCGTCCCCCTCCTCCTCGTCTATGGGGTGGGGATAAGCCACCTCACTAATACAGAGCTGTGTGCATCCAATCAGCTGTGGGCTTGGTGTAAGGTGCCTGTGATCTGAACACTGCAGAGAGATGCAGGGAGATGTCTCAGTCTGTAAGATGTCTGTCTGAAGCAAGCATCAATTGCGGGATGAGAGGGAGGACGTGTGCTGCTTCCCTAGTGACATGTCTAGATTGCACGCAGAAGGTGGTGCTCGGAGGAGTGGATCCCTTTCTTATCTGAACGCATGTATTGTATGTGCTGTATAAATGCACTGGAGACATGGGCAATTCTGTCAGCTGTGTACGGAAGCCCAAGGAGAAGAGAGCTGGCAAAGAAAAAGAGCCCCGGTCTGGCAAGAAAAAGAGGCATTTCAAGAGAAAGAAAAAAGATGACGGAGCCAAACAGGAAGAAATAGATCAGAAGAAAGAAGAAAGGGAAGACGCAAAGGATGTAGCAAATAATACATATGCATCTCTGGAAGATCCTGAAAGCACCAGTAGCATTCCTAAAGAAGAAGGGAGACTGCTCCAGGTCAGAGAGTCCTTTCATGGCATGGTGCATAGGGCCCAGCTGCTGAATCCTACAACTACTCCAGAATCCCCACCATTGGGTACCACGGTCATCGCTCATATAGTAGACAACCCAGCGGAGAAGAAGCAGCGTTCACTCAGCACTATGGTGGCTTTTGACTGGGCTGGTAATAGCCGAGCTATTCTGCTGCCTATCAAGGATGATGACCTGGACAAGTGTGTAGGCTATAGGACTAGCTCTTGTGGAGAAACTAACCTTGGATTGTCCTCTCAAGCCACGGATAAAACAGAAAGGGGTGTACCTGTCACGCTGTCCTGGGGACCCGAACTCTCCTCCTCGGGGTATGGCAGCGAGCCCTTATCTCAGCTGGAGCAGGTGGGATTTTGGCGTCTGGATGTCTTTCTATGGTTTCATATGCCTTTTGTGTAGCTTTTTTTTGCCTTTTTATTGGAGTTGGCAGCAGAATTACAGGTTGAAAAATGTAATTTTCGGGGCAGAACAAGTTTCAGGAGCAATGTGCTTGTTGGTGAAGGGATTTGAGCAGATACTCTGAGCATGCAGCCAGTGTGAAAAGTCACACTTCGCTTTGATTAATGCAGCGCGAGGCGAAGCGGAGCCGTGGTAAAAAGGATGTGATCTATTTCTTTCTACAGATCTCTGATATCTATGTCAGTGGAGAATCAGGAGATATGTCTGCCAAGGAGAAGCTGCTCCTATGGACGCAGAAGGTGACAGCAGGATACGTTGGGGTGAAGTGCACCAACTTTTCATCTTGTTGGAGTGATGGCAAAATGTTTAATGCCATTATTCACCGCTACAGGTTAGTGAATGTGGAGACCTACCAATGCTGAATGTTCCTGTATCAGAACAGAAAATGGTAGCTATCTTTTTTGTTGTTCTGTTTCCAGACCTGACCTAGTAGACATGCAGAAAGTGGAAATTCAGAGTAACCGGGAAAATCTAGAGCAGGCGTTTGAGATAGCAGAGAGTCTGGGGGTAACCAGATTGTTGGATGCTGAAGGTCTGTACAAGCATCTAATAATGTCGTCAACATGTATACAATAATATTTAAAACTTTTTGTTTAATATCGCCTTACCTGTATATCTTTAGATGTGGATGTGGATTCCCCTGATGAAAAGTCTGTGATCACATATGTGTCTTCTATATATGATGCCTTCCCCAAAGTCCCAGAAGGAGGAGAAGGGATCAGTGCCACTGTAAGCCTTATTCAGTTTGGTTCTACCAGTGTCAGTGAGTTTTGGATCTTATTGCTCACATAGATCTCTTCTGGGTTCTTCTTCCAGGAAGTAGACTCTCGTTGGTTGGAGTACCAAGAGAGGGTGATGTCACTTACACAATGGATCCGTCAGCATGTACTTCTGATGTCTGACAAATCATTTCCACAGAATCCTGTGGAGTTAAAGGTACAGTAATAGTCTACGGTAACCTTAAAGGCATTGTAGGCACAAGTTACTCATGTGTTTTCACTTGTAGGCACTTTACAATCAGTATGTACATGTGAAAGAAACTGAAATCCCAGCAAAAGAACAGGAAAAGGCACAGATCCAGAAATTATATCAGATGTTACAGGTATGTGCTGGTTAATTTTCATGCTGATGCCAGTAGAAATGGTTTTTGTTTTTTTTATATCCATCTTGCATTTCTTTTATTTTTGCTGATCTTAGTTGGAAATGAAGGGGATATTACCAAACTTATGTACATCTGTCTTTTTTTCTAATTATAAGAAAATTCTGTCTGCAACACTCACTTAAAGGGGTTGTCAAAGTTTAAATTTTTTGCCCCATGCTCCAAAATAATAAACAAGCTCATATTCGCCTCTCCCCTGCAATTCTTTTCCCAATACTAAAGAAAAGTGTATTTTTTTCTTTCTTTCTGGTAAAAGACCTGGATTGAGTTTGGCCGTATTAAACTTCCGTCATCCTTTCATCCTAATGATGTGGAGGAACAGTGGGGGAAGCTTATATTGTCCATGATAGAGAGGGAGAAAATTCTGCGGCCTGCTGTGGAGAGGTATGTCTTTCCATTGATGTCCTGCGCGGCTTTATGGTTTTTTCTGACTATTGATTTACAATAGATTATTTTTCTTACCAACAGGCTTGAACTACTCTTACAAATTGCAAACCGGATTCAGAATGGCTGTCTGATCTGTGAAGAGAAGCTGACACTGGCACGGAACACACTACAGTCTGTAAGTGAGAATAGTAGTGCACATTGTAGCAGAGTGTGTGTATATGTATGTGTAATATATATTATATACACACACACTCACTCTGCTGGCATTTACTGAATAACCTCTTTTACTATTGCAAAGTGTGGATAGTTAGGACTAGGATTCGTCAACGAGCAGTTCTGTAGTAATTAACCATGCTGTAAGACTGTATTGACATTGATTTTGCGTGTTAGGTCTGGTTAGAATCACGTATTATGCAGACTCTGTACACACGTGTCCCACATTAGCGTGTCGGAATTAGCGTTATCCGCTACATAAAATAGAACACAGCATGTTCTATTTTGCCAGGTATATATGTGATATAGAACCCACTGTTGTCTGTCTATTGTTGCGTATATACCTGCAGCCAATACACAATTACATTACATATGGGCTGTCGGTATATGCTTCATTGTGAAGCAATTGCACAGGAAATAGAAGAACAAAAATCAGGCGTACTGCGCATGACCGTGCACTATTGTACTGCGCATGACCGTGTACTATTGTACTGCGCATGACCGTGTACTATTGTACTGCGCATGACCGTGTACTATTGTACTGCGCATGACCGTGTACTATTGTACGGCGCATGACCGTGTACTGTTGTACGGCGCATGACCGTGTACTGTTGTACGGCGCATGACCGTGTACTGTTGTACGGCGCATGACCGTGTACTGTTGTACGGCGCATGACCGTGTACTGTTGTACGGCGCATGACCGTGTACTGTTGTACGGCGCATGACCGTGTACTGTTGTACGGCGCATGACCGTGTACTGACGCAGGCGGTCATGCTCAGTACAATTTCGCTGCTATTCGCGGCCATAAGCAGTGTCGCGGCTGGGTTCACATCTGTAAAACACTGCTTGAGCACTGCAGCGTTTTCTGCTTGCGGTTGTGTGAGCCTGGCCTTAGTGTAGTGTATGTATGGTATTTTTTTCTTTTTCATTTTGTAAATACTTTAAATGCTTTTTTATCTAAGGAGCATACAGAATGGTAGGGAAGGTACAAACAATATTCAGAACATTATATATATGTTCAGAGGGGTTTTTGAGGATGATTAAAACATTGGCGATAAGCATGCCTCAGTTTAAAATAACCATTACTCACCCCCTAAATGTCCCATGATCCAGTCTCTACTGCACCTGCAGCAAATCCAGTCTTGAATATTATTTACCAGATTGCTGCAGGCAATTGCTGGTTTCAGTGCACATGTGTCACCTATGCCAGCATCACCATGTACATGGCATCATTGTTGCAAGACTTTAAAGGATGAGTAAGGTTTTTTATTTTATACTGTTTACAAATTAGACTTTTTTTTTTAAGTCCTGGAAAGCCCCCTTGCGGGAGATAGTGGCATAAAGAACATCAAGGAGTGTATCAAGGCTGATATTGAAACTATACATATATATTAATATGCTATATAGTTGATTCCAATGGCGACAAATGTGAAAAGGATGTGTTTTAAGATTTTTAGATTATTTTTGTGAAGGAGGGGTATGTATTGATGTGCAAGTCTTCAACTGGTGCATCAACAGATTTGGGGTATCCTGAAAATGAATCCCTTTCCCCCAAATGGATTGGTATTTTTGGCATTTCATGTTGGAGAAGAGTGTAGTGTAGGGAGAGATATGAGGACAAATTTATCATTTTGTATAAAAGACAATGAAAAGAGGCTTTTTTCTGTGACACTCTGTCATTTGATGTATTTTCCCTTGCCATGGTTGTGTACCTATTAGGATGCAGCTAATGTAGAACGTGGGCAAAACACCCAACAAGAGATCGAAGTGTTGCAATTCCTGCAAGAAAGTGAAAGTCTTCTCCGTCAACTTCAGGCAGATGTCCAGATTCTGAGAGATGAAAAGTATTTCCAGGTGGATGAACTTGCCTTCAGGTAAATGTTTAAAAATGATCATTGTACTAAAAATGTACATTTTATACTTTTAGGTTTTGTTATTGTAATCAATAAATATGATTTTAACCTAAAGAGGAGCATTGCTTTGGCTTTACAGTCATTCCCTTAATATGTCAAGTTAATGTGTCCTGTCCAATTCTATGCTGCACAACAATACACATATGGCATCTTAAAGGGAACCTGTTATGTCCGTTACGGATCTCACAGAGAGCAACATAATATAGTGACAGACATGCTGATTTCAGAGGTCTGTCACTTAGAGTAGCTGCACTTTCAAAAAACTTTTGACATGTCAAAACTACTCATCAGTGTGGGTCCCACTGTTGAGACCCCCGCTAAATGCTAGAATGGGGGGGGGGGGGGGGGGCTGCAGCGTTCACATGAGTGCTGTGTCCCCTCAGCTATGTTACCTGCAGATGGCCTCATAGACTTGCATAGGATAGCTACGATGTTTCCCCGAAAATAAGACACTGTCTTATAATATTTTATGCCCCAAAAAGGGGACAGTGTCTTATTATCGTTGGGGGGGGCCTTATACTCACCTGGTCCGCGGCGTCCCGATGCCTCAGTGGCTCATCGAGTGCCGACTGTGATTGGCTGCCAACGCTCAATGAGCCAATCACAGCGCTCGCTTTGCTGGAGGCGGGGTATTCAAAGCCCCGTCTCCAGCAGAAGATCAGCGATGAGACGAAGAGGACACTGCGCTGCCGCCTACACCATTGGGAGGCATTGGGACACTGCGGAGCAGGTGACTGTTGTGGGTTTGTTTTTTTTGGTGGGGCACCAAACTAGGTCCTATTTTCGGGGGAGGCCTTATATTTCAAGCCTACCCCAAAAACCTGATAGGTCTTACTATCGGGGTAGGACCTATTTTCGGGGAAACACGGTAGTAGCATCTCATGAATCAACTGGACTCTTCTCTTGCTGTGGGAGCTGCAGAAACAAGCTGTAAGTTCTTAAAAACCACTGCACCCTATCCCATAAGTGGCAGACCACTAAAAATGGCATTATGCAGCCTACTATGATGATAGCATAAATTACATGACAGGTTTCCTTTAATATAGGACTTGTACATAATTTGATACTTTTTATGCTGTATGTACATGTGTGCAATAACACAAAGAATAGTGGGAATGCAGTTACTGCAAATGTGTAAATAGGCGGAGGAGGAAAAAAGCATTAATCTGAGCTTGATGTATTTAACTACTTAGAGTTTTACGGATTCAGGACGAGCTTCTGACGCTACGACTGGAATATTCCAACTTGTACAGTAAAGGGAACTTCATCAGCTCAGACCTGCAATCTTCGGTGTCTCTGAATACATCTCTCCAACAAGGTTTTCAAACATCCGCTGCTTCTTCCACGTCTTGGTTTCGGAAACCAATGAGTCGGACAGAGCTGCTTGCTTTATCCTCATCTGAAGATGAAGGCAGCCTCCGATTTGTTTATGAGCTCCTTGCCTGGGTGGAAGAGATGCAGGTGAGTTAAGTTGTATTTTTCATAGACAAAAGTAAATTCCAGGTAATTCCACTATATTATACAGATGTGTACTTCATATATATTCAGACCTGCTTGATAATTATGTTCAGGCTAGTGTGATACATATGGAAGGCATATTTTGGTTACTTCCATAGAGAGCTCTGTATGTGTCCTTTTCATTTAGAGCGATCCAAAAAGACACGTGTAGTATTGTATGGTGCGCGAATTTATAAATCGGTACCATTTGGTATTCAAGGTCCTTTTTTTTTTTTAACCCATTAAGGACCAAGCGCGGCAAAAGTTTGGTGCAGGATTAAAACTCCTGCAATCATAGTGGAGCAGGTCGGGTCCTCAGTTAGTCATAGCTGAGGACCCAGAGGAGGTTAGAAGCAGTTTCTAACTACTTCTTCCTTCTCATTTAGGCCCCCTGTCCACAGACGTGTAATTACCGGCGGTAAACCGCGGCAAATCACGCCGGGCGACGCTTTCCAAAGCATTGCTATGGAAAGCGCCGGCCCCTGTCCACGAGCGGAGAATCATTGCGATTCTCCGCTCGCGGGGGCAATTCCCAGCATGCTGCGAATTGCCCCAATTCTCTGCGGCCAGCATATCTATTAGATGGGGCTGACCGGCGGAGATTCGGTGACGGCTCCTGCTCCCGGGCGGCGGCTCCCGCGGCAGAGATCAGCCGCAGGACTTCGCAACGCTCGTGGACAGACAGCCTTACTGGATACATAGCGCTCAGTTATGGATGCTCCAGCTATAGTGGAAAAGTGAAATAATTAAAAATAAAAAATACAATCCAATTGTCCCCAGAGGTCTTATATAACGTCATGGCGATCATAGAGGTTACAAAAAAAATTGTCACAGAAGTAAGTGAAATAAAATTACAGAATGAAATAAAAATTTATATATATAAAAAAGAAAATGAACCTCGGAAAACCTCTTTAATAAACTTATCGTCTTTTACCGCTCTCTTTGGCCGTGCCCATATTTCTGAACAGCACTGTTAGGGCGTGTGTAAAACGTGTTGAAGACATGTTCTGAGTTCAGTGCACATTTTCAAAACAATTTGCTATGGAATCCTGGCGCGTTGTAACTTCGTAAACCTCCCTGTAGGCCCTGCTGCACCTTCGGGCTCCACAGTCATTGCTAGTTAACCACATTTTATTAAAATGAATTTCATTTAGCAACCCTTTCAATGCCAAGAGCATACGTGATGCATCCTGACTTTACAAGTTTGCTGCTGCATTAAAAGAAGGGCAAGATCTTGGGATCGTATTAAAGCCAAAATCTTATCTTTCAAATACCAGGATCCAAGGTTTTTACCTTCTGGTTTAGTGTAAGGAAGGGGTGAATGAAGTGGCAAGTGACAGCAGGAATAAACATCACAGTCTGTTGTCATCTCCCCCTTCTGTACACCCTCCAGTGACCCTGAGGGGGTATATATGTACTTTTCTTCATGTTATCACCCCCACCTTACCAATCAGAGAGGACCTGTGAGAAGCTGAGTAGTTCATTTCTAGGCATGCCCCGCGCCTAATCGTTTGTCAACTCCGTCGCTTAAATCTTTACTGACATTTAGAATCTAGGCAATCTTGTTCTCCATAGTTTTCATGATTTGGAGTAGATCTGTGCACGCTGACATGGATATGTGTGATGTCTGCACGTCTTCAGCTTTTGCTTTTAGGAAGTGGTGTGTGTTTTGGCCTTCTAGCCACAAACATAAATTTTTAATGTGTGTTTTCAAAGTGTAACATTGAGATACAAAATGGCATGAAGGCGCACATGAGTGTAAAGTGTTGGGTAGCATTGTCACAATGTTCTCCTTCTACTTTTCAGAAAATATATGGATATTTTTCTTTTATTATGGCTTAATTTGTGCTTGTCAAAAGTGGTGAAAATGGTCTCAATGGCGAAGCTTCACTTTTTGTCAGAGCTTCACTGTTATTTCTTTAAATGCCTGCAAAGAATTAAAGTTGCACTGTGATTGGATGCTGGCAGCGAGATCCATTTTCTTTCTTTGATAAACTAGGCCGATGTGTACTGTATTGCTAAGTTGCTCTGTGATTTTTTTTCTACTATATGTACATAATCAAGTAGAACCTCATTTAAGGCTCATTTCAACTTTTAATGGTATTATTAAAATATTAACCCATGAGTTACCATCCATGCATGTTTTTACTGTAATCACTAATGGGGCTTTATTTTAATACTGGCTCTACAAGAGACAGCGGTCAGTTAAACGACTGCATGGGGGCTGACGTCACCACTAAGGTTGTTAGCACTCGTGCAGAGCTTTTAGATAGGTAGACCATCGCTGGCTTCTCGCTCAGTGCTTCACATTCTGCTGATGGTTTTTATGCTGGTTGAAAGTGAGCGACAAACTGATAGTAAGCAATGTTTTTTACATTTAGACATAATGATTACCGTGTATTTTTATTAGTTTGAACGCATTTTGCATGATAATCGTCCAGTGTAAATGCCCCTTTTCAGTTAAAAATAAATAAAAATCATTCATTCACTCCTGGTCGACTAGTGCTGACCATGTAACCCCTGTTTTTGCAGCAGTTACGTTTTAAACCCTAATGCATTTCTTGCATTCTGTTAACTCCCAAGTCTTCCCCCCCCCCCCCCCCCCCCAAGAAACGACCCTGCCTATGACCACCTAAATAAATTGAGGCCCCTTACCTCTCTGCTAAAACAAACCCATTTGAAATTTTTATACCCCGTGATAAAAAAAAATCTGTCTGAGTACTTGATGATGGCTTTAAGGGCCAGCATTCCGCTCATTGATCTATGTGACCGGAATGCTGCTCGTAACAGTACTAGAATGCCAAGACAACTGCTTTTGTTAGCAAGACTGAGTCATATGTCAAGGCAACTGCGGTGTTGGGGAAATGCCTCACTACTAAGGCTGGGGTCACACGGGACAGAAATCTCGCAGAATGGCTGCACCGAAAAACTGCGAGTTTCCTGCAGGGTAAGCGCAGCTTCAAAACACTGCGCCCTTTAGCTGCAGGTTTTGGAGCGGTTTTGCCACTTGCATTTCCGCTGTGGCCATCTCTCCCCATAGAGATGAGAAAGGCTGCTGCGGAAATGAAAAAAGAATTGACATGCTGCATCTTTATTTTCCGCGTGGCTTGGCCGCAGCATGTGGACGAGATTTTTGCTAAATCTTGTGCGCTTTGCTGGCTAATCCCAGGATTAGGAGCCGCGGGCAGAATTGCCGCGTGGATCTTCTGTACGGCAATTCCGCCCCGTGTGAACCCAGCCTAGGGGGCTAGCTTTTAAAATGGACCCCTTTGTAACTGCTTTTGAATTCATTTGGCAGCTCCCTTCCTCTGCAAATGTGCAGCTTTGCAATGGCGCCTGGAATGTATTTAGTTGTGCCCTGAAAGTCAGTGGGTGCTCCCCTCTACTGTAGACATAACTGTGTATCTAGTAACCACATTGGGGTCACAATAGAGGGCTATTGCTGAATACAGAAGAACCCCATGCATTAAAATCTGGGGTGTATCTCCCCAGTTTCCTTTGTGTTATAAAAAAAACTGACCTGCATGGCTCTGGTTACCCCTGAGGATGTCTGTGCCATGAAAAGCATGGTGGTGAAAGGAAATCCCTTTCAAGCGCAGTGCATCAATCCTGCTCACATTCTTAGACCGCCTGCACACGACCAGATTTCAATTGCTGAATCTGCGATCATCACCCACGTGAACAATCTGCGGTATTCCGCACCCAAAAATTAGACCGGTTGCATGTCCACTCACATGAGAGGATAGCAATTGCGATTTCCGCAAGTGGATTTAAAATTGCAGCATGCTTATGTTTGTGCGGCCTCTGTACGGACAACTTCCATTGAAGTCAATAGAAGCCGCCCGAACCGCAGCCCACATTCCTGCGTCATCGCCTAGCGACAGCGTGGGGAAAAAATGGATATTTAAAAAAGCTCGCACATGACCGACGGCGAGCTTCTGCGGTCATCCGCCATACAGAAAGCGAAGGTACGTGGGATCGCCATCCAGGGTCGGAGACTGATTCCGCTGCGGGCTCCTGATTGCCTGTAGGCAGGTGGCCTTACTGAGAAGTAGTGTAACTGCAGACACACTGGGTGTTGACTTAATTAGTTATAATCATACAACAACCATTGTCATGCATACCTGTTAATGGGAACCTCTCATTTGGATACAGATAGTCCCCTACTTGCGAACAGGTTCCGTTCCAGGAACCTGTTCACAAGTCGAACAAATGGTTGTATGGAGTGGGATCGCGGGTGGATCCCGCTCCATACAACCTCGGGTGCAAGCTGTTCTTACAGCGGGCACCCGGCGGCAGCAGTTCAGACGAGCCGTGTCGCTTGTCGGAACTGTTAACATTTTAAATACCGCTCTGACAGCGGTATTTAAAGTGTTAACAGTTCTGACTAGCGGCTCTTCGGAACTGCTGCCGCCGGGTGCCCGCTGTAAGAAACAGCCTCCACCCGACGTTTAGGGGGCCCGTACAGCGTCCCACGATGAGATTGTGGGACGCTGTGTGGTTGCTAGGCAGCCGGGGACCTCCTGAAAGGCCCCAGGGCTGCCTATGCAGAGTGCCCATCAAGCGCATGGCTTGATAGGCGCTCTGCATAGACAGCCCTAGGGCCTTTCAGAAGGCCCCCAGCTGCCTAGCAGCCGCAATCTGACCGGACAGACTTCATATAATGCCATAGCATTACATCATACTGTGCAGGACAGATGGTTCGTATCTTGCGAAATTCGTAAGTCGAACGTTCGTAAGTAGGGGACTATCTGTACTGCTTTGCAAATATTTTTACAGAGTAGTGACTTTGTTTAACAATGTTTTTTAATTTTTAATACATGCACAAAAAGTTATATTCCAACATAGTTAAAAATATACAAGGACTTTGCTGGCAGGTGGCGGTTATATAGAAATATGCTGTCTACTAATGCAGGGGGGGTCTTTTGCAATTTATGTAACTTTCAATATGGTGTCCTGTTTGGGTGTTTTATATCATTTTGGCAGTCTAATGCCTCTACAAGTGTGCAATGGGGCCCGAAACATTTTCAAGCAAAATGTATGTTCTAAAAGCCACTCCATGTTCCTTTTTGCTTTGGGCCCTGCATAAGATATGGGCATGTTTGAAAATAGGAGAAACAAGGGAATAAATTTTGGGGCGCTTTTCTTCATTTTCATGTGCATTGCATGGTAAAAAAAAGTTATTTCATAAGCGACATGTGAAAAATGAAATTTTAATTCATTTGATTTGCTTTAATTCCTGCAAAAAAGTGGGATCAAGGTACTAATGACACTATTTAGTGACTACCCTAAGGCACACATGTCAAACTTGCAAACCGAATCTGGCCCACCACCTCATTTTATATGGCCCATCGGCTGTGCACAGGCATTTCACTCATCCAGTCCGACAGTAGCAGCTGCTAGGTTTGTAACCACTGAGCTCTCTTCCTCCAGTGTCTGTGTGCGCCGTCCTGCATACAGCGCAGACGCCAAGGGGAATAGTCAGAGGTCACAGACACGGCAACGGCTGCCGTCGTCGGACTAAAGCTTCAGGCTGGGTGAATGGAATAGTTGTAGGAATGCTGTTTGGCCAGAGGCCAATAGGGGGCACTGTTACTACTGGGACTACTATAAGGGTCACTATTGCTACTGGAGCCACTATGGGTGTGTCACTATTACTACTAGAGCAAATATGGGTTTACTACTACTACTGGGGCCTCTTTGGGGGTCACTATTACTACTGGATACACTTGTGACATACTGTAGTTGAAAATGGAAAAAAGTAATTAAAAAAAAAGTTTTTGGTTATTTTATATGTTTTTAATATATAAAAATCATTGGACTTCTCTTACTAGCTAAATAAAGTACAATAAACAGTGTCACAATTGCTTGGAAGTGCAAAAACCTGTCTGTTAAAGTGGCACATATACTTCCATACATTTGGTTGGTCATTGGGGTGCAAGCAGGTTTGGTCACTAAGGCGTAAGTGGACTTCTTAAGATAGCCCCATACAGTTGAATGGAGTGATAGTGTGCATAATGGGTCACAGCTCCATTCAACTTTCTCATCACTGTGTGTGTGTGGGAGGAGGCTGGGGGGGGGGGGGGGGGGAGACTGGAATACAGAACCCTGTTTCAGGATTGAATGGGGTCTCAACGTCTCAACGTTAAGATCCCCACTGATCAGATTGCAAACCGAATCTGGCCCACCACCTCATTTTATTTTTTCATCTATCCCATGGGTGGGTGATAAAAGTTGATGCTTCAAAACCTTTTTAAAGGGCTACTTCAGTGAAAACACATTGATTGCCTATCACACTCTGGATGTCTCCGCAGTATATTGCAGTGACTTGTATGCAGTGCAGCCTACTGTCTGAAGCTTACCAGGCACCAGCTTGATGTAGCATTCAGCTTGATGTGATCTCTATTATAACTGTATGACAGGAGCTGTGTAATCATCTTCAGCAACTGTGATAGGAGTGTCTATATCCCCCTCTAGGTACACTCCATGTAATAGTATCATGCAGAATGAGAAACTGAACACATAAACCCAAGTAAATCTGAGTTGGTCAGAATTGAGATCACATGACCATCTGAGGAAAAGGCCAGAAGTTTTATTTAGATAGAAATAACTTATATACACTAGTGGGCTAGCTACATGGTGAATGAAAAAAAGTCACTGGAGGGCCGTTTTATTAGTCACTACCGGTAGACCTAAAATAGGACGCTTCCAGAATAAAGCATTTCTGGAAATGATTAGGACTGGAGATGTGTATAAATCTTATATGCAGTATTCCTTGTAGTCTATATGAAAAGTTGAACAAAGCATTTGCCAAGTTGCTCCCTTTCATAAAGGTTTTAACTTTGTAATGTTTAAATGCTTGTTATTTTGTGGAAAAAATGTTCAAGGATTGTTGTATTATTTCTAGTTAAAACTGGAACGTGCAGAATGGGGCAGCGATCTTCCAAGTGTGGAGACTCAGCTAGAAAATCAACGTCAAGTACAGACCAGCGTGGAGGACTTGTCCTCGAGTTTGCGAGAAGCAAGGAGTTATGAGGTAGATGTGTAGAAATGTATTCTCATCCCACTCATTTTTGCAATTACCTGGAGTCGGGTCATTATTAATGCTTTTGCGTGCATGGGGTTAACTTTTGAATTACTGCAGCTTCTACCTATGTTTTTCTGATGGAAAAAATAGACTTTTTTTTTTGGCCATGATATGTAAAGTATTGAGAATCTTTTTTTTCTTTTCAGGTCAAAATGTCTCCAAATTTCCGTAGCAGCTATAAAGAGACTTTAAGCAAGCTTGAAATACAATACTGCAAATTAAGGGTAAGAAGATAGATATATTGTAAAACTATTATATATTTTTACAGCTTTTCAGGTGACATTCTTTTACTACTGTTCTGTGTAGGAAACCTCAAGCTCCCGTTTACGCCACTTGGAGACCCTCCATAATTTTGTGTCTCGTGCTACAGCACAGATCATCTGGTTGAATGAGAAGGAAGAAGATGAGCTTGCTTATGACTGGAGTGATGGAAATTCCAACATGGAGATGAAGAGGGATTACTTTTCTGTAAGTACAGCATTATGCCTGTGCAAATGGAATTCATGCATTGATGTACATGATTATCAGTATTTCCAACAGTCATTGGGTGATTTTCATGTCCCTCTTCTTCAGGAACTTACGCTGGAGCTGGAGCAGAATCATGATGTCATTCAGTCCTTGCAGGAAACAGCTGAATTGTTGTCACTGGAAAATCATCCAGCCAAACAAACGGTAGAGGTATGTATGTGGTCAGGTTTATCTATCTATCTATCTATCTATCTATCTATCTATCTATCTATCTATCTATCTATCTATCTATCTATCTATCTATCTATCTATCTATCTATCTATCTATCTATCTATCTATCTATCTATCTATCTATCTATCTCGTGTGTGTGTGTGTGTGTGTGTGTGTGTATATGTATATATATATGTGTGTGTGTGTATAGAGAGAGAGACCGAGAGAGAGCGAGACCATAATAATGTCATTGTGGGAAATGTGTGGTTGTCCGTTGTTTTAATTTTTCTCTTCCATTTTAGGCATATAGTGCTGCGGTTGTCTCTCAGTGGCAATGGGTGAAGCAGTTATGTCTTTGTGTAGAGCAGCATTTAAAGGAAAATTCAGCATATTTCCAAGTAAGTTAATTATCTGATCTATGTTAAAGGAGCTCTAATCTCAGAAATGAATGATAACTGTGAACAGATAATCTTGTGCCACTGTTTTTTAGTTTGCAGAAACAAAGTTTAATCTGCTGATCTATTAAAAAAACCAAATCATCACCTAACAGCAGCTGTCAGGTCCGCCGCACTTCTCCTCTCAGATTCCTGGCACTTGTTTGAAGTCTTCTGTCATCTCTTCCTGGATTGGAGGTTCAAAATCCACGCCTCCAGGAAGCGCTGGCTCTGATTGGTTCTTGAGCACCACTGCTCAGTCAATCACAGGCATTGCATATTGCATTGATTGGCTGTGATTGGTTCATCGAGCCGTGCCTTTGATTGGCTAAGCCGCGGTGATTGAGAACCAATCACAGCCAGGGCTTCTTGGAGGCAGGGATTTGGAACCTCCAATCCAGGAAGCGTTGACTTCAAATAAGTGCCAGGGACCTGAGAAGAGAAGTATGGTGAACCTGACAGCGGCTGTTAGGTGATGTATTGTGTTTTTTTTTTAGTTTAGCTAGGACTTATTTTCGGGATAGGGGTAATATTCCAAGCACTCCCCCTCCACCCCCCCCCCCCATCCAAACTTCCTTCCCCTCAAAATCCTGGCCAAGCAGTGCTACAAAATCGCGATAATGTTGCAAGAAAATGCGACGATATCGCAGAACACCGATACGATATCACTATGATTTTCCTTCACACTATTGACCGTGTAAAAGATGCCTGATGGGAGCAACAGTATGGCACTGCATTTCTTGTCTGTTTCTGTCTTCGAAGATATTGGTATTACTTATAGGTATAGGGATTACTTCTTGAAGACCTGGCGGACTGAGAAAATTAAGAAAGGAATTGCCTTTCAATTTAAGAAAAGATTCTTTTGTATGTGTGTTTTTTTGTGCTTTTAGTGTTTTTATGCTTCTCAAAGCAAATCTTTTATTACCCAACAGTTCTTCAGTGATGTACGGGAATCAGAAGTTTACCTGAAAAATCTCCAGGAATCAATTAAGAGGAAATATTCCTCTGACCGCAGTACTAGTATGCTCCGATTGGAAGACATGTTGCAGGACTCTATGGTTAGACAGAATTCTAATCTCTTCCGTTGTCTGTTTACCTTTTAAAATGATACAATCCTGTAGTATATATGTGAATGTGTTACGATCTTGGCCTTCTGATCTTTTGTTAGGAGGAAAAGGAACAACTCATCCAATCCAAGAGTACAGTAGCCAGCTTGGTGGGGAGATCCAGGAACATTGTGCAACTTAAGCCCAGAAACCCAGAACATACTCTAAGTGGAACACTGCCCATCAGAGCTGCATGTGACTACCGGCAAATTGAGGTACCAGACGTTCCAGGAGAATATTTTCCTCTTACAAAGTTTAGCCAAGATTGGTATTTTATGGCATTGAGACCTCTTTCTGCTTCACAGATTACGATATGTAGAAATGAAGAATGTGTACTGGAAGATAACTCTCAAAGAACAAAGTGGAAAGTGATTAGCACAACTGGAAATGAGGCTATGGTACCATCTGTATGCTTTCTCATCCCTCCGCCCAATAAGGAAGCAATAGATATGGCTGTCAGGTGATTTATAGTGTCTTAAATGGCTGTTGTCACTGTTGCTGAAAATTTGGATACTTTCATTGAGTAACACATAATCTCTTGTAGGGTGGAACAGCTGTACCAAAAAGTGATGGCACTTTGGCATCAGTTACACATAAATACAAAGAGTTTGATTTCTTGGCATTATCTACGCAAGGATATAGACTTGGTGCAGGGCTGGAACATGGACAAGGTGAGATGTGTGTGATATATTAAGGTGTGATAATATGACCTTTCCCGAAAGCTCTCCTTATTAGATCTCTGTCTTTAGCTTAGAGTTTTGCCTTTGGCAGAACGTCTGCAGACTCTAGCCAGTCTCCAATCACACCTGGATGATTTCCTGGAAGATAGTAAAGACTCCCAAACGTTCTCCTCTATTGATCGCCTTAACATGGAGCAAGAAGTAGAGACCTGTAAAGAGCAATGTAGAAAGCTGGTGGACCTAATTGAGGCTGGTGAGAAATATAGTTGATATGGAGAATCACCTGGTATCTTTAGATCTGACATAATGTAACCTTTTTTTATGTTCTTTCCTCCTGTTCAGAAGATAAAGATGAATCTTTAGCACAAACCTATTTATCAGAACTTTGCAACATTCGTCTGCACTTGGAAGACTGTGAACAGCGGCTGGTGAGGAGGTTACAGAGTCCCTCAGGCTGTGATGCTGATGCTGTACATGAAAATGCTATTAGGATATCGGAGCAAGAGGTTTGCCCATATTCCAATTGTCCGTTGGTTACTTAGTGTTTCATGGAGTTGTCACTTATGTTGCCTCCTTTATTAATTTTAGAGAATGCAGGAGGAACTAAAGAGATTAAAGTCTGAACTGTCAATCGTATCTGAGCGCTGTGACCATTTCTTGCATATGTCTCCATCTGGCTCCAGTACCCCAAATGTTCGCTCACAGTTAGACCTTATAGTGGGGAAGATGGATCAAGTCTATGGCCTGTCTTCTGTATTTCTGGAAAAGTGAGTAAACTAAAATATCTAATTTATATGTCGATAAAATTTAATGGACTGTTTAGTATTTGCGCTATGGCCCATTTACACGTAACGATTGTCGCTACAAAGTTCGAGCGAAAGTGCTCAGTAATTGTTGCTCAGTTTCAGCCTGCATAAAGATCATTGTTGGTTCGCACACGTGTCGTTGCATCTAAACACTCCTTGCTCAGGGTTTTACATAGAAATGTGAAGCAGTGAGTGAATCTCAGCGCTGATCTGCCCGTCTAAACATTCTGCATGAGCACAAATAACTAGCGGTCACGTCACTCGCTCATGCGCTCCTTTAAACATGAATCGTCCTGTGTAGAAGTGCAATTACTGTGTGTTACAGTTGCTTAGAATGACATAAATACATTAAAGTGAAGATATGTACACCTTCGATAGCTGTCAGCTGTAAGCTCAGTCAGCTGACAGTTATTCCTTCAGACTCCCTCTTGGTCAAGTATGCATGCGTGCATTTGCAGAGCACAAGCATATTGAGCAT
Source organism: Eleutherodactylus coqui (assembly GCF_035609145.1). Classification (NCBI taxonomy): domain Eukaryota; kingdom Metazoa; phylum Chordata; class Amphibia; order Anura; family Eleutherodactylidae; genus Eleutherodactylus; species Eleutherodactylus coqui. Next base: position 297,210,610 of record NC_089837.1, read on the forward strand.
GTTGAAATCCAACATTCCCAGCCCTTTTTTCCCTGCCATCTGCCATCAGGATAGCCAGGGACACCCCCGTACGCATATGTTCTGCAGGACATATTGACATATCAAAATTAGTGGGGTCCACCGACGTTCATCTAATGTGTGTGTGGGTTGTTAAAGCTTGTCCTAAATATAATGATATACTTGCGTCACCTCACCCTTTAGTGTGTGCTAGTTTCTGTAACTGCAGGAGGGCTTGTTTTTTGCAATACAAACTCTGTTTTTATAATGGCACCACTTTGGGGTACATACAATTTATTTACTCAACTTTCATTAATTCTTTTTATTTTACTAAACATTTTTTATTTTCTTAAGGCCCATTTACACTGGATGAATGTCAAGCAAACGATGCCCCTGTGTATCCTCGCTCCAGTGCTGTTGCATGGGAGCTAGTATCGCTGACTCACTCACAGAGCTGGCAAGCAGGGGGCGGGGCAATGCAGGAGATTTCACTTCCCACCGCTCTCCATTGACTTAACATAGCGTCGTTCAGTACTGAACGGCCTCTATTTACACTGAACTAGAAGTGATCAGCTCATGTTGCATAAATGATGGATGATGAGCAGATCGCTCAGTGTAAATAGTCGTTCAGTACTGAACGGCTGCTATGTTATGTCAATGGAGAGGGGCGGGGGAGCGAGAGGAGAGAAATCTCCTGCAACCTCTCCGCTGTGAGCCAGCGATACTAGCTCTTGTGCAGCAACACGAGAGGGAGTATGTGTGGGGACGAGTGTCCGGCATCGTTTGCCTGACATTTGTCCTGTCTAAATGGGCCATTAGTTCCAGTAGGTGATCTGAGGGTGTGAATTCTGAGTGCCTCAATATACATTGCAGTAATTCTGTCTCTCTTGAGGATGGCTCCAATGAGGAGATGAAACGCTGCTGTAAAACTACAGGGGAATAAACCTTGCATATCTCATTACAGATATTGCCTTGTTGGTCTGTACTATGAACTTGAAGCCTGGGTCCTTGGTAGCTCTGCACATACTGTTAGAAAATTTTCATTGTGCTTTTGCACCACCGATGCTTCTGCTTGTAACCCAGTATTCCTAAATTGTTGGACGATTCTATGAGATCTTCTTGCACATTTGATCTGTTACTTTATTGTTCTTTGTTTTTTGCTGTTGATAATATGGCTTGAAGTTTCCTAATGGCCCCCATTCATCAGAGGACCCGTTATTTCGGCTGGACGTCAGTGCTGGCAGTGTATCTTAATAGTATTATTGTGTCGGAGTCACGTGACCTCTCTCGTATCTACTGTGTGCGATGGTGCTAGTGTTCTTTGTCTTGTAATTTCCTCTTTTAGAACTTTTAAATGTTCTAGAAAAACTTGTGCTTAAAATTTCAGTTGTGCAATTTTAGAAAACCTAGCGTGTTGTTTTAATAAATCTTGAGTGCAGTATTTTAGTGTTCTACATTGTGGCGTGAGATAGAATTGCTGAAATACAATTTAACCCCTAAAGGATATGGCCCTTTTTTTTCCTTTTCGTTTTTTCCCCCCCTCCTCACTAGATGTAAATGAGAGTTTGTTTTTTGCAAGCATAGTTGTATTTTTTAATGGTACTATTTAATGTACCATAATGTGTACTGAAAAAAAATGAAATTTCATCATCTTTGGGGGGCCTTGATTCTACGGTGTACACACTGCAGCAAAAATAACATCACTTTTTTCTATGGGTCAGTATGATTATGAGAGTAACAAATTTTATAGTTTTATTTATTTATTTATTTTTTTGGTGTACTACATTTAAAATTATAAAGTATCTTTGGGAAAAAAAAATTAATAAATGTGCTCCATCTTCTGACAGCCATAACCTTTTTCATCAAAATAGTTGTGCGGGGACTTTTTTTTGGCGGAATGCCGTGTAGCTTCTATTGCTACTATTTGCGAGTACATATGATTTTTTCATAGCTTTTTATTATATTCTTTCTTGGATACAGACTGACCAAAAAAAGCGCAGTTTTGGTGTTTTAGTTTTCTGATGTGGGATAAATAATGCGCTAGTTTGATAGACTGGACTTTTATAAATGCAGCGATACCAAATATGTTTTTGTTTTTATTTTGATTCTTTTATTATGAATATGTGAAAAGGATTTTTTTTTCTTACTTTTAAAAAACTTGTAGTACCTTTTAATAAATATATATATATATATATATATATATATATATATATATATATCGGTATATGTATATATAGATTTATTTATTTTTTTAAATTAAAAACACTTTTTTAAACTGATCTTTACATTTTTTTTTTTTTTTAGTTCCCTTAGGGGCCAAGAACTTGCGATGGTGTGATCGCTCCTGCAGTATGATGTAATACCATAGTATTACATCATCCTGCGATCTGATAGGCAATCTGCAATGGCAGCCATGGGGGCTTTCAGTAGGCCCCCTGTTGTCATCGCAAACGAATGGTACCTTGCGTTCTGATCGTAGTGGGCCGTGCAGGACCCCCAAACCTTGATAGGGGCATTTAAAGGGTTAACAGCTGCAAAGCTGATCAGAGCTATTGCAAGCAAGTGTCGGCTGTAAGAAATACCCAGCACCCTCATTGTATGGAGTGGGATCAACCCCAGATCTACCTCAAAACTCCCATGATGTAACTGTATGTTATGGAGTGTTAAAGGGTTAAGAGACCAGACAGAAAGGCACTGTTAGAGTTATACTGGTTATATGGTTCAGGTAAGCAATTACAGGGCAATGTTGGCTTTGAACTCTGCCATATGATTGGTATAGTCTTAGGACTGTCTTTCTAATCCTTTAGACTGAAGACGATAGATGTGGTCATACGTAGTCTGCAGGGGGCAGAAGCTCTTGTTAAAGGATTTGAAACCCGGCTGAGTCAAGAAGATACAATTGCTGCAGATCCGGCTTCTCTTCAGTGTCAACAAGACTTATTACAAGTAGGTGCATTTATACCGTAATTTTGGAGCGGTTTGTAAATATTTGAAATCGAATTGATTGGATGCAACTGATGCTTTGCAGCAATGGCTGGATGAAGCGATGGAGAAAAGCAATGTCATTTCTGCACTGGAGGAGGAGGTCGCAAAAGCAAAGGAAGTGAGAGAGCGCTTAAATCAAAGGACTCAGGAACGTAGTCTAGATGTAGATCAGTATCAAGAGAAGACCGTTAAACTGCGGGAGCGTTGGACTGGCGTGCACACTCAACTCGAAACACGGTATTTGCATTCTTTAGTTATTGTCAAATAAGTTTTCAAACTTAGATCGGTTTCTTAAAGTTATCTAACTATTTACTCTGCCTGCTTTTAATTCAGGCAATCTGAACTGGCCACAATACGAGAAGTAATAAAAAGTTACAGGGGGCACCATGACAGCCTGATACAATGGATAGAGGCAACAAAATCACAGCAGGAAATGATGAAACCTGGACAGTCAGAAGACAGGAAAGTCTTGTCCGAGCAGCTTAATGAACAAACGGTAAGGTTTGGCAAAATACACCTTTGTTCCCTGTATGGGTTTTTATTAAGTGCAATAGGTCTGCAGTTTTGATACTAAAAAACTGCTGAATCTCTGTACAAGGGAGCAGTTCTAAAGCATTCCTATGTTTTATGCTTTAAGTATTGGCAATTTGTAAAAAAGTTTTATCCTCTGCGCCACTGGGAGTGCTGTGAGGGTGGACCTTCTCCCACCTTGATTGGCAGCCGTAGCAGTCTGCTGATTGGATGCAGCAGATCAGTGCAGAGAGAATGCGCACCCTCGTGGCACTTGTGGCGATGCAGGCAATAAAACTTAATGTTCAATAAGCTGATGCTGACCACATAAACGCAGTTCTTCTTTAGAATTGCTCCCCATCACCTACATAGCTGGCAGAAATTTTAGAGTGTCAGTACTGCTGACACTATAAAAGTAAAAGAATCTCCCAAGGAAATGGGGCGCTTTACTGGTAGGGGCTACATGAATAATTGAGTTCTCCATATTGAGAAACCTATACAATATATATTCTGTCCAAGAATTTATGTAGCCCTGCTCTAGTAATTATCTTGGGTGCTTCTTGAGGTCTTCCATGTAGAATATATTTAATGGAGTTTTCTAACTTTAGATATTTTCTGTGGGCCTGCCATAAATACCATTAATGTTCCCAGAGGTGAAGTCTCACCTATCAGGACAGTAGGGGTACATTGATCCCCATGCTGCAAGCCAAGTCAGTTGCAGTCACTCACAAGTGGATAAAATGACTGTGCCTCTCCCCATGGAAGTGTGTGGGAGTTAAGGAAACAGCTTAGCATGTAAATATCAGTACCTATGTTCAGTAGACCTCACAAACACATACTTCAGACAGTTTCATGGAAAATCACTGAAATGAGATTACACACTAAATGGGAAACCACTGGGTAAGACTGACATGGAAAAGGAGTTAGGGATTTTAGTTAACTATTAGAGATGAGCAAGCATACTCGCTAAGGACAATTACTCGATTGAGCATTGTCCTTAGCAAGTACCTGCCCGCTTGGAAGAAAAGGTTCGGCTGCCGGCGCGGGTGAGAGGTGAGTTGCGGCAGTGAGCATGGGGGAGAGGGGGAAAGAGAGAGATCTCCCCTCCTTTTCTCCCCGCTGCTCCCTGCCCGCCGCCGGCAGCCGAATCTTTTCTCCTGAGCTGGTAGGTACTCGCTAAGGGCAATGCTCGATCGAGTAATTGCCCTTAGCGAGTATGCTTGCTCATCTCTATTTTAACTATAAGCTAAACTGGAGCAACCAGTGTCCGGCAGCTGCTGCCAAGGCAAATAGGATCATGGGGGTATTAAAAGAGATCTAGGAGCACATGACGAGAACATTGTTCTCCCTCTTTATATGTGTTTGTTTCAGCCTCACACGCTGTTACTTTACTAACCTATGAGTATAGTTTTACCATTGGTTCTAAAGTCTATTACATAGACAAACCTCAGAATTGGAGCTGAAAAGTATTTTACATGGCACAAACCTTAAGTATGAGTTGTGGCGCTGCCCATTTTCATGTTGCAGAATGTAATTGCTCACATAGGCAAGTTAACCTTTAGAATGTATGTGTGATCACGACTCTACCCAGGCCAAGCTTTGTTTTAATAGACATATTTTCAATTTTTAGGCACTAGTGGCTGAGATAGAGCGCAATCAGTCTCGTCTGGATGAATGTCAGGCCCTTTCCCAGCAGCACTCTGTGTCTGTGAAGGTTAGTGAGATAAAAGGCATTCTGCAGCCATTTCTATGCCATACTTTTGTTGTATCAATGGGAGCAGAATCCTGGTTTGTTAAAATTAGTTTCACAAATTTTTCTTTGCAAGGACTATGAACTGCAGCTGATGACATACAAGGCCTTTGTAGAATCGCAGCAGAAGTCCCCACTGAAGCGGAGAAGAATGCTGTCTAGCTCAGATGTTCTAACTCAAGAGGTAAGGCGATGTCTTTTGATATGAGTTTGCATACAGTATTTGCAGCTAATATGCTTCATAGCTTAATGTTTCCCTTTTTTCAGTTTATGGATCTCCGCACTCGCTACACTGCTCTGGTGACTTTAACTACGCAACATGTCAAGTACATCAGCGACGCCCTACGGAGACTAGAAGAAGAGGAGGTATTGTTTTTTAGAGAGACCTCGTTTTTTTGTTCTCATGTAACCAGAACTAACACCACTGACAACATTGGGAGAAAAAAAATTACAGTTGTTCTCCAGGGTTTTCCTCTTTTATGACTCTTATGAAACGATTCATAACAGTAAGGTCTTATGTCCACGGGTGGATTGTATTCCGCATGCGACTGCCCGCAGCCGAGGATGCTGCAGGTCTTCTATTTCCTTCACTGTGGATGTGTGCGGAAGCGTCAGCCGGCGCGGTGCCACACATGTGCAGTAGAGTTTAAAAAAAAAACAAAAACAACTCCTCCTGCTTTCTTGTGCAATCTGCAGCTCTTCCGCAACTGAATTGCAGACAGGCCATGGATCCGGACGCCTTCCATTGACTTCAATGGAAGCTTTCTGTGTAGGATCCGCACTGAAATCGATCATGCTGCGTTTTTGTTTTTTTTTGTAAATTTTTTTTCCTCGGACCAAAATTTGTATGCTTTATTTATTTTGCGGACGTCCAGGTTTCCCCATGAGTGGCTTGATTTGCGGATCTTGCGCAAATCAAACCCACCCGTGAACATTGGGCCTAAGAGGTGTGAAAGCAAAGATGAAAAAATCAATGGCAAGATGATTGCAGAATTTTTATGAAAAGGAAAGATTGTGGTTATTCTTATGCATACAATAACATGCATTTATGGCCACTTTTATTATATGTGATCCATGGTTTCCACTTCAAAGGGAAAGCATAGACGATGAGTAACTTAAAACACATTCAGACACTTTTGGGAAAAATACATATTCTTGAATCACCTGCGTTATGGCATGAAATAAATATATATATATATTTATAATTATATTAACTTATAACGCCGTATTCATTGATCATCTTTTGCATCGCTGCAGAAAGTCCTTGAAGAAGAGAAAGAAAAGCATGTTGGCGGTCTGAAACAACTGTCTAGCTGGGTTTCTGGCCTGTCCCATGTGGTGTCAACACGTGAAGGGACCAGTACCGACCTGAAGAAGTCAATTACAGAGAAAAAGGTATGCGGTATTTAATGGCACAAACCTCTTTATGATGCACAAAAATCTGCTCTTATCTTGCTGTAAAACAGTTAAATGGGGGTATTCATTCTAAAGACTGCATTTTTTTTTCAAGTTTTCATCCATCCACTGGATAGGTGAAAACTTGAAAGATCAGTAGGGCTCTGACCGCTGGGACATTCACGGATCCTAAGAAATGGGGGTGTGGGGTGTGTGTGATCAGCCTTCAAGGGAACAGAGGAGAGATCGCACAGGACCACCACCGCTACATTCATTGCAATGAGATTTCCAGATATTGCTAAGTTCTTGAACTTGGCTGTTTTTAGCACTCCCATTGAAATTAATGGAGCAGTGCAGAGCATGCGCCCTTCTGTGTCATTCATTTAACCAGGTTCTCAAAGGACACCCATTCTGGTGATCGGTAAGGATCCCAGTGGTCGGGATTCCCTGTCCTGCGCAGAGGGAATAACTTAATGTTACTGTAATACCCCTTTAAGAATATTTGCAGGAGTAAGTACTAGGAAGATACATAGCATCAGCAAATTTTCAGCATTTGTTGAGTGGAGGTAATTTCAAACCCTTTTTGATGTTGATATTTAATTGGATATGAATGGCAAGTGAGTTCTAGTGGGTAAGTGGGAACAACATCAGAAAAAGCTGGTAACCCTAGAGTACCCTGGGAGAGGGAAAAATTAGGGGTATAACCACTATACCTAACAAAGACGGTGGGTGAACTATATGAGGCGCAAACTCAATTAATAAACTCTCCAGTGAAGCTCTAATGGGTTAAGATAGAAAAGAGGTAGGTCCAGAATGGATAACGAAAGACCTTCTGCCTATTAAGAAACGTGCGAAAATCTGGGATTTTCCGAGTATTGCAGTAGTGAATCAGATGCAGGATGTGTCTGAGGAATGTCTTCCTCCTGGCGATGCTGTGAAGCCACCATGATCTTTACCAATCAATGATTAAGTTTTGGTTAAGGCCGCCTGCACTCAAACGAGTTTGCCTTGCTGAATCCGCGGTCGTCTCCTGTGTGGATGATTTGTAGTATTTCGCACAAATTTGAACCAATAGAGCATATTCGCATGTCCACTCACACGACAGTGACTGCGTATAGGGAAGCCATTTGGCCCATGGCCCTTCTGCATTTGACATTTCGGAAAGGGTGTGGATTCCAGGTCATCACCTAGTGATGACGCTGGAAAAGCAGGAGTTTAAAAATAAAAAAATCTGCACTTGCGGATGTCAGGTGGTGAATCGTGTGGACCATCCGCAGTACAGATTATGAAAGCAAAATACAGGTACGCGCGGACTCCGGCTGAGCACAGTGTCAGATTCCACTGTGGGCTCCTGCATGCGGAATCCGACCCATTTGTGCGGAGGCGGCCTACGACAGCTTGCTAACGTTTTGGCATGACATCACTATTGATGAGATATATGGGCCTATAATTAGCCCATTGGGTATTGTCCTTCCTTGGTATTGAAATGGCTGCCAATATTGTAATGGGGTTGGGCAGAGATTTTGATTTTGGGGTATTCAAAAAAAAATTGTTGAATGTGCAGAACAGATATATCTGCAAATCTTTTAAATTATTTGGCCATAAAGCGATCAGGTCCTGGCTGTTTGTTAGTTTTAAGGGACGTAATGACATTTCTGACCACCTCATCCATAACAGCTGAGCCAAGAGAGTAGTGTTGTGGAAGAAGGGGTAGGGAGAGGTGAAGTGTGGAGATTGTTTAATTGTAGCCTAACATCCACCAATGCTAGATTTAGAGAGATGACAGAAGTCTCCTACTATATCGGCAGATTTACAGTGGTGATGCCCCATGTGGTCCAGGCTATAATGGCTATAGTGGCTATATTGGCTATAATGCCATTTTTTATGCAGAGTCTGCCTTTAAATTAACTTTTCCCATCTTTTTAGATTACAGATTTGATTATATGTTGATAAAATAAAAATCCTTACATGCCTGCCACACATCTTAAATATATTTTTAATTTGTAGCCCTATGTTATCATGGTGTATACGGTTACTTTCAGGTCTTTGAGGTTGTTTCCTGCTTTTGACAATCTTGAGTTCTACTTGAATTGAATTAACCTAAGATTACTTTTTTATGTTTGTCATTTTTTCCATAGGCATTAAGTGAACAGCTTCTCTCAAAAAAAGATGAAGTTTCTGAAGCTATTAAGTCTATGCAGATCTTTTTAGCCAAAAACAGTGATAAGTGAGTACCACTAGCTCTTTAGGATGCACGCTTTGTAGAATTCTGCTGTTCACACAAATATGGAAACCTTTTGGGTAAAGGTCTTGCTGCAATATACTGAAAGGATCCAATTGCATAAAAAAAAAAAATGCACAGTAGGATCATCTTTGCAGCAAGACCTTTACCCGAAGGTTTTAGCTCACGCACTGTGCTGTAATTTCTACACATAATTCCTCATGCTTTCTTAATGTTGCATGTCACTGAACTGGCCATTAAATACCGGTTTATTAACTCCTTGGCAACCTGGGACCTATGTGTACATTGCCACCACCATGGTGTTAGCACAAACCACTGTACATGTATGGCACTCATGCCTGCAATCCCCTCAATAGGAGTTGGCACGGACTTTTAACCCCATAGATGCTGCTGTCAATGCAGTCCGCGGCATCTAAAGGGTATGTGGAAAGAGTTGGGGCTTCCTCGTTCACCCTATTGGCACCCCTGTTTTGTGTGCCTAGGGTTGGTCTGGAGGCCAAATTATGGTCTATGGGTCTGCCATGTAGAGTGCTCTTTTAGACCTTCCTGGAAGTAGGCCTAGCTATCACTGAGAAAAGTGACAGCCATAATAAGCTGCACTACATTAATTACAGTTATTCAGTGTATATGATTGATAAGACAATTGCGGCTTCAAATGCCCTTCTGGGACAAATAAACTTAAAAATCAAAAATTCACATGAAAAAGCAAAATACTTTTATTGTACAAAAGCACTAAAACATAAGAGAAACTTTGTAAATTTTGTATCACTGCAATCATAATGACCCACAGAATATGATTAATATGTCACCTTGAATACCATTAAAAATTTGTATAAGAGTAAAGGAATTGCAGTTTTTTTTAACCTCCCTTTCCACCCCTCCCAGCCTGCTTAAAAATAGATGTTAGGTAGTTCGCTTATCGTGTTGTTTAAATGGTATTCATTCAGTCTTTAAAATACTTGAGGAGGGGTAATTGTTCACCTTGCTAAACACAATGACTACTTGTCTACTCACGCAGCAGAAGACAATGGCTTTTCTTCACTCTAATTAAAATCCTGCCTGCCAGAGTTTTCCTCGCATAAACACACACACACCTGTGCAAACAACATATACTGAGTTTACTTTAGCTAATGATGGAAACTGAGAGGATTTCAAGTCATTATGTGTACGTTTTAATTCTCAGCATCTTATGCAAAAACATTAATTTGTTCAGTCGTTCAGCTGTCAAAACAGTAATCGTTGCGTGTAAAAGTGCCTTTACTCTCTAAGTAGTCAGAACTAATATCGATGCATCTAAATAACTGTAGAGCAAGAACTTACATGAGTGCCACTGCAGGGATTTAATGTGTGCAGCCATGTAGGTTTTTATCTGTGGAAAATACTTGTTTTTAGATGTTGTGACACCCGTTGCCTTTTCTTGCTGACATGAGGAAAAGTACATGAGTGCTCTTTTAATCGGCCAAGTTTAGTTGAGTAATCTTCAAGTTTTTTAATCTAATAGGTTGTCACCTGAGGAAAAAAACGAGATCTCTTCTCAGATCCAGGAGCTGAAGGGAACCTATAACAGGCTTTGTGAAGAATCTGATAACCAGATACAGGTGCTTCATACAGAGATTGCCCGGGAGGCTGAACAGAAGGTATAGCATACTGCACCCCATTTTCTTTATGTTCATGAACATAGGGATGTGTATAGTGATGAATAGTATGTAGAGGCATGTATAAGCATCTTCATGTGTAGTTTACAACTGGGTGAATTAATTGCTTTTGATGTTGTCATGTCTTGGGAGAAGAGCGATTTCCGTAAAGGTAATAGATTTCCGATCCTTCGTCATATACTATGTTGCCTATCCAGCTACTATGAGATGCATATAATGTGACTCCCTTTTTATGTCTCACTTTAGTATGTTAGTTTCGAGCCTTTAGTGTCATGCCTGCTATAATAGCATATTACCGGCCTGCATCCCACTGCAAGCAGTCTTAAGCTGAGATGCTTTCTTCTCAAATGTTTCCATTTAGTTTAAGGTTTCTGTGTCATTTTCCGCTGCGCTTCTTTGTGAATATTATGTTAATCCCACATCCTAACCGCATTTGTCTGTGCTGTTTATATTGTGTTTTAATAAGCGCACGTGAATGCCTCAATAGAGAGTGAAACTACCACGTTCACATGAAAGTGTTTGTTCTACAATAACCGGTTTTCCCTTTTTTGCTTTTAACCTACCTGTTGAAAAAGTGGAGCACATTTAACGATGTGGAAGTGTATTATCTGTACTGAGCACGATGTGTCCCTTTTATGTCTTAAAAACAATTAACTAGCATCCCTGCTAATGAGTTCAACTAACCATCCAGAGGCGCTATACAAACCTCTGCTTATAAAAAAAAAAGTATGGATTGGAAGACCCCCGTACATGGGGTTCCGTGTTGCATACAATGCTGGCATGCTGGAAGCTAACACCAAAGCTTTTCCTGTGTGTTACACATCGTCGCATAAGGTGCTCTTGTCTGTTGCGTTCCCATGGCACTTGCTGCAACTCTGGTAAGTTACTTTGTACGTCCTCTTTCTTATATTCTTGTCCTTTTTGACCTCAGTTTTCCTTATTTTGTGTGCAAGGAGATGCATGTAGATAAGATTGTAAACAGCCAAGTAGGTACATGTGGGAGTAGCAAGAGTTATAAGTGCATGTTATAGTCTTTCACCTTATTAGTCTGTCGTTGGGCAATATGTTGGATTATTGGTGTTAGAATTTTTTCTTTGCAGAACCGCATATAATTATTATTGGTGGTGGGCGTTTTGATATCTTCTAAGGTTGATTTTTCAGTTCTGTATATGCGGTGCTCTTTCCTTTCCCCCCTCACAAATGATAAAAGTCTGGTATTTTAATGCTGCCTCTCTTTTGTGCTTGCTATTGTTTCTGTTAATGTGTTTGTAGCTTTAGAAATGCATGGCGATTTATTATTCCTCTTGCTGTCACTTTTTTCACTTGGTTATTACATACTTCCTAATGTTGTCTCTCTCTCATTGTAGGAGAGGTATGCAATTGCTGGAGTTATAGATCTGGGATCCATGGAGATATTTCCTATATTCTGGGCAATGCAGAAAGGTCTGATTGACCAAGATACCGGCTTCATGCTTTTGGAAGCCCAGATTGTTCTGTCTGGCCTGATCTTCCCTGAAACAAATGAAAAAATGACTTTAGAAAAAGCTCTTAAGAGGAATATTATTGATCTAAGGATATTCAAACGTCTTGAACACTTGAGTATAGCTAATACATTGCTGGACAAATACCAAGTTGAAAAGCACAAAATTCAGGCACTCATTACTGCAATCAAAGAAAAAGAAATCGTGGAAAATGTTGGCCTGAAAATCTTAAATATCTATTTGGCTTCTGGCAAACTTAACTTATCCCTTGATGGAGAAACATGTATCCAAGATATGTTAGTTAATAGCAACCTAATGGAAAAGATTGAAAGATCTTGTAACAAGTTTATTGACCCAAATACTGCAAATCGAGTGAGTTTAACCAAACTCATGGAAAGCTGCATAATTCATGAGTCCACTGGACTGAGGCTTATACCAGTCAAACAGCTAGCTGGTGGAATGGTGTGTCTCAGGTCAGGCAAAAAAGTTAGCATCTTTAAGGCAGTGCAAGAAGGACTTATCGATAGACAGATAGCTGTAAGGCTCTTAGAAGCCCAGTTGTTTGCAGGTGGCATAGTAGATCCAAAAACTGGGCATAGACTTAGCGTTGATGAAGCAGTGAGATACCATTTGATGGACAAGGATATGGCTTGTGCGCTTCTTACTCGACAGCTTGTTGATGGCGGCATTGTTGATGTTGCAACTGAACAAAGACTATCATTGGATGAGGCAGTTAAATGTCATCTTATAGCGCCAAAGCTCGCTCTTCACATATTGGAGTTGGTGTCCTCAGTGAGAGGTTTTCTGTGGCCAGAATCTGGTGAAGTTCTTTCTGTTTCGGATGCTCTTCGGGAAGGCAATGTTTCTTCTGAGCTGGCAATGAAAACTCTTAACAACAGACACAAGATTCAAGGCCTTTATGTCTTAGAAAACAAAGAAGTTATGTCTTGGGACAGAGCCATTCAGAGTGGTATCTTGGATGAAAGTAATGTTAAAACATTGCAGTCCACCGAAATTCCAGATGTGCTATCCAGTCTGTCAGCAGAAGGCAACCACCAACCTGGAGTCCAGCCATTCTCTGTTTCTGAGACCAGCACTTCCCATGCGGTTTACAAAAGTATCTGTGAAATTTTACTGAATGTACAGTCTGAGGACAAAGAAAAACTGGTGTCGTCTTTAAGACACTTGAGCTACATAAACTTTCATAACGGCCAGAGACTGTTGCTTATTGAAAACACAGGGGAAGGGCTCTTATTGGGGGAGTGTCAAAACAATTTTATTGGAGAGAATCCCAATTTTAAAAAGTTTGACAGTAAGAAGTGTCATGATTTACAACAGACCAGACATTCAGAAGTTATGGCAGCTGCTGCAGACATAAATGCAGACAAAGGGAATAAGCCAGAACCGTGTCTCTTGCCAAGAGAAAGCAGTTTGTCCTTGTGTGTGGATCACCCTCAGATAAAGCAAACCTCTTTTCAAATTCAAGGCCAAAACGCCTCCAAACACATTGCTGCTGATGAAGAGATAATATCTGACAGAGAACAAAATGACAACATTCACCCCGTCCTTCCTGTTCTCCCTAGTAGCCAAGTAAGTGACCCTGGGACAGCACCCATGACTCGTAGTAACAGAGCTTTGGCTGGTAGACAACCATTTATTATATCTGAGGCTGAAAGTTTGCTAAATGAGAGAGATTTTCAAGGACATATACTTACTACAGAAAACTCTTTATTAGAAACGTCTTCGGATAGGAAAAATGAAAATATTACCATAGACCAATTGTCACAAAAAGGCGCAGAAAATCTGAAAGTAATGTTAAAGCAAGGTATAGTAGAAAACTACAAAAATTCAAGTAACAAACCAGAAGAGATGGAAACTTCATCAAATACTCGACATGTGGGTTCTCCTGAAAATGTTTCCTTTCACATAGAACAGGAGGATACTTTAGATAGGCTGTCTGCACAGATAATAAATGGCGGCATTATAGATGCAAACTCCAATCAGAAGCTGCTGCTAAATGAGGCCGTTGCCACAGGTCTAATCTCGAGCCACACTGCTTTACGACTCATGGAGAGACTTGGACTGTTTTCTGGATTTTTTGATTCCCAGACATGTGAAGCATTAACAATCCAGGATGTGATAGATGAGGGGCTAATGGATGAGAATCTCTTGCAAAAAGTCTTCAACCCGGACAAGTCAATTGCTGGAGTGGTAAATATGCAAAACAGCCGGATATATTCTGTTCATGAAGCAGTGAAAGCAGAACTCATTGTTGAAGAACTGGCCAGATGTATCTTAGACATCCAGGTGATCACTGGGGGTATACATGATTTGAAGAGGGGCAAGAGGATATCAGTCACATTGGCTTCTAGTTTGGACTTGGTAAATCCTTTAAATAAAGACGAACTAATAAAGTTAGAAAAAGCTTCTAAAGGGAAAAGTATTGACAAAAGCACCAAAGAGAAACTCCTAAGTTTACAGTTAGAGTCAAGTGGGATCACAGATCCAAAATCTAAGAAACCTTTTCCGTTAGTAGAGGCTCTCAATAAAGGTGTTATTAACAGACATGATGCTATCCTACTTTTATCAAAGCAAATTCAAGATGGTGGCATAATCCATCATTTATCAGGAATGCGATTTTCTGTAATTGATTCTCTTAAACATGGGCTGATTGATGAAAATTTGTTTGACGAACTTTCTGAGTTTGAGCGTATTTATCAGTTACAGATGTCTCCGCCTTCAGGAAGGGATCAAGGAGTATTATCTTCAAATAATGGTAGTAATATCTCAAGTCAATTGGATTTGAAGCAAGAGATTGGTGGTGTGCCATATACTGACGTGTTAAAGAAATGCAAAATTGATGTTTTGACTGGACACAGATATGTGGAACTTGATTTACTGGCAAAGCGTTCATGTGAATTACCAAGAACTTCAGTAGTTTCTAATTTAGATTTACCCCAATCAATATCTTCTGTAAGTCAGAAGTCACAAGATAAGCACACACATGGTTCACTAGATAACCATAGTCATCAAGGTCCCCAAGACGATGACATGACACAATGTGTTTGTGCTGCTCAAATGATTCCAAGTGAAGGGCAGATTGAGAATTCTTCAACTTTCAGGAATAGGGTTAAAGATATGGATCATAGTGAAGTTCTTTCTAAAGATAAAACCTCTTTTGAACTTAAGAAACCAAACGTTACAGAAGATGATATGGTGGTGGATGTTGATGCCAGTGAGCTAAAGTTGCCAGTGTGTTCTGAGAAGGAAACTTCTAAAATGGACGTGTCGTCATCATTTGTTGCTAAGAACACCTCATCCATTCTGGACATGACTAAACACAGTGTAGGCTTAAATGGATCATCAGTACAATGTAATGAGATCACTATGACATCTTTCAATAACAAAGTAAACAATGAATTTGGCCAAACAGCTGAGTCAGAGACCTCATGTGTCCTAACGTCCCCCTCAAACAAAGACACAACAGTTGTTAAACGTTTGTCATATACAGGGCAACTGGAGGGGTCAGTTGTTCAGAAGGCCATATCTAGTAAAGAGGCAATAAATGACAATTCTTTAGGTGCAGACGATGGTTCCTTTAGTCTTCCATCTAATCTTTGTGACACTTGGATAGATAAAGGAAAATCAGGTGAACTTGGAAACCAGATTATTGATCCGAAACCCAAAGAAAGGGGTCAATTTATATACTCCATTCTTCCTCATATTTCAAAAGAACATGAAACAGATGGTAATGGTGGAAAAGCACAAACTACTCTTCCTGATTTTGATGGTCCACGGCTCACTGAGGGAGGCAAAATCTTTGTGTCAGAAAACCTACATGTAAAACAATCCTCAACCAAACAAGGACATGCAATGTGTCAGCCAGTAGAGAATAAGTGGGTAGAGCATATAGGAGACAAAAAGGATCCTTTGGATACAAGTTTTGTTTCCCAAGATGGAAAAACATCCATTGGTAAAAGGGTCTTACAGCCATTGAAAAGCGATTCTACTGAACAAGCACATACAGACAGGAGTGCTTATAAGAAACCAGAGGACAAGCCTTTGGAAATTGTTAATCAGGAGGGAGAAAAGGAATCAAAGCAGGTCTCCAACCTTCAAGCGTGTGTGCTAGATTCAGTTACCAGACTGAATGGAGAGCAATCTGATATTGGCCCATCCATGAATACTCCTATTCAAGTTGAAGAAGAAACCAGAGAAACAGACCATACACCTATGATCCAGACCAAAGAACCACCCATGGTAAACAAATCTATTATGATTTCTATTGTATTTACCATACGTATGCCCATATTTTTTAATGGGCTCGCGTTGTCACTAGCATAGTCTTATAGTGCTTTTCCAGGAGCTAAGAAACATTGACTTTATAGCAAAAGGGAGCATAATTCCTGAAAAAGATACTTGGCAATAAATTCTTAACATATGTTAAATTCTTTAACATATGTCTTTTATTATTGGATAGCTATGATGGATGCCTTTCCATGAGGTCATCTCTTGGCCATTCATAGACTCCCATGTTAAAAAATGCATGCGTTTAACGTATGCGCTTTCTTTTCTTTTTTCCACTAGAAGGTAGAAGATTGTATTGAATTAAGTTTTATATTTGTCATTATACTAATGCAGCAAAAGTTAAAACAGCCCTCTGGTTTCGGAACAAAATTCTGTCTCTGGACTGGAGGAGGTATATTACCTACAGTTGTTCTTCTTTGCTATCAGTCTTCAGGGTTCTGTTTACAGCCATCCCGGATGACTTATCCCCACAGTGCATTGGTAGTGTTTAGACTAACCGTGCACTACACCTGCTTTCTGATTGGCCTGAGCTGCTCATGTGATTAGCACTAGGCAGTCGAAGGTCAGTGCACAATTGTGGCGGCTATCTTGGACGGCTGATAAGGTGGCCCAGATCCGGCAAATAAGAAGGCTGGCAGAAATCAATTACTGCTGGATTTATATCCCTGTTCCCCTCCCTTGTCCTAGGAAAAAATTTAGTCCTGAAATTGGAGGGTCATTTTTAGGGTGGAAATGCAGCCATATCGATTTGTTTTTGTCATCAATAACAAATGTTCCATTTTACTGAAAAGCTAATTCAAAGGTGATAACCAATATCCGACACTTATGATTTGGCTTTTGCAAAAATGGGCTTTGCTACAAAAGAATTGGCGAACTCTGAAAGTTGGTTTTGTTAATAGATTTTTTTCACCTTCACTGGAAATCCTATTTTAAATACATGACCAGGCTTTAATTTATAGATTTAGATGTGCACAGAAGTTTTGACATTGACAACTGTAGTTACCTGCATGTTTGTGCAGACAGACTTCCAAAAAGAAGACTAAGACTGCCTGTCAACAGGTGTTGCGATATCCCTCGGCGGATCGCCGCTGCCGGGGAGCAGGAGCCACCACGGAGAATAGCGGCAATTCGCAGCATGCTGCGATTTGCTGTCTGCGAGCGGAGGATCGCTATGATTTTCTGCTCGTGGACAGGGGGCTGCGCTTTCCATAGCAATGCAAAAATGCCCGTGGACAGGCAGCCTTAGTTTCATGGCCTCCATTCATAACATGACTGCTATGAATCCTGAACGACCTCTGTAACTTTTAATGGTGTCACTCGTGCTTCTTTCTTGGTTCCATGTTAGCCAGTAGAGCACAACATGGTTGTTCTCAGTAAGAGAAACAAATTACTCTTGTAGATTCAATGACTAACAAAAAGGTATGATGTTACAGCAGGCTTTTAAATCTACTTCGGATTCTCCATCAGATATCATCTTGTCTGTTAATACTTTTATATATTGTTTAGAACTCTCAGGATGCCCGGAATAAGCAAGCCTGCCTTCAGCATGAGGAGAACCTTGTGTGTTTCCTCTCAATGCTTCGAGATATTGAAGTAAGACTAGGATCCCTGCAGCCGGTTTTACCAGGCGTGCAAGATGTTCAGGAGAAATTGAGACAAGCGGAGGTAAATTACTTGCATATTTTAGTTAAAAATATTGTTTTTGGTACAGAACTATTTAAAGTGGGGTTATACACTTCTGTATGGCCATATTAATGCACTTTGTAATATACATCGTGCATTAATTATGAGCCATACAGAAGTTATTCACTTACCTGCTCCGTTGCTAGCGTCCTCGTCTCCATGGTTCCGTCTAAATTCGCTGGCAGCTTGCTTTTTTAGACGCGCTTGCGCAGTCCGGTCTTCTGCTCTGAGCACAAGCTGCTTCAGTGTGCTCGCCGCTACAGCTCTTCTGCGCATGCGCAGACGAGCTGTATCTTCTCGGGAGCGCGCTGGAGCAGCCTTTCTGCTACCATCCTCTCTTAGAGGAAGGTGCAGAGCCGCCCAGCCGTGCCAAGAAGCCGCCCAGCCGCCCAGGTAAGTGATGGGTGACGGACTGACGGGGGTGACGCGTGACTGACTGCCGCTGTGGACCCGGAGCCTCCCGCTGTGGACCCGGAGCCTCGCGCTGGGGAAGCCGGGGCCTCGCGCTGGGGAAGCCGGGGCCTCGCGCTGGGGAAGCCGGGGCCTCGCGCTGGGGAAGCCGGGGCCTCGCGCTGGGGAAGCCGGGGCCTCGCGCTGGGGAAGCCGGGGCCTCGCGCTGGGGAAGCCGGGGCCTCGCGCTGGTTACCTGCTGCCTGGCGGTGGGTGACTGGTCGGCCGCGTTCAATCCCGGGGTTCGGTCGGTGGCTGCGGGGCGTCTGGTTGTCAGGGAGACACAGCTGGTTGTCAGGGAGACACAGCTGGTAGCGTCTCGGGAGCGCGCACGTCGGGCTACAGCAAGCGACGGGAAAAGAGCCGGCGACCATCTTAAGGAAACTTTTTATAAGTTGCTGAAACGCTGGAACTGTAAGTACAAACCAGCTAGAAAAGTCATTTACAGGGGAGGCTTAGTAATATATGCTTAATTAGGGGGACTAGGCAAAAAAAAAATTTGACTGCTTCCTCGAGACAACCCCTTTAAGGGCTTGTTCACACTGGTGCTTTTGGCTAACCTTCAGCTCCGTTGTAGGAGCTGAATAGGAATGCCGGATCTGAACAGTGCTGGACAGACCCCATTCACTGCATTCGGGTCCAACCAGATTCTGTTATGCCTTCCTGCATGCAGCACTGTTTTGTCATGGATTTGAAAATAAATCTACTACAGAGGCACCGAACGGAATCGCCAGTGCGAATGTGAACAAGCTCTCATGTGCAATTTAGATGGGATGACAGTTGTCTAAATGACTGCACGAGCGCCAGCGTCACCGCTAAGGTTGTTGGCGCTTGTGTAGAGCGTTTAGGCAGCAGAGTACACCTCTGGATTGTGGGCTTTGTGCTGGCTTCTCGCTCAGCACGGAACATTTACACGAAGTGAGAATCCAGCACTCCAGTGATGTTTTTATGCTGATTGAAAGTCAGCGCTAACGAGAAGTGAATGAGTAATAAACCATTTTTTTGCATTTACATGTGACGATTATCAATCAGTTTCGTTTGTTTAAATGCATTTTGCTCTATATCGTCCCGTGTAAATGGCCCTTAAGGAAATTAAAATAAGTTGTCTTTAAAATGGGGGCTAGAAAAGCTGCTAAATGTTCTGAAACTGAAGCTGACCTTAAAGACTATGGACACCTTTCAGGGCAAGTATTTATTGTTTTATTTTTTCTTTATCTTAAATGCTTGTATTTCCTGGACTGACTGTTTGGATGTCAGCCCATATATTTCCTCTCCTGACTGCCCTTATCAGCTAGTTTATGACCACAACAGAGATAAACTTTATTGTGATCATAAATTAGGTGATAGGAAAATTAAGGTGACAAACTATAATGTAAGGTGCTTTTAGACGGTACGATTATCATTCAAAAAAAACGTTCAAATGAGCAAAAGTGAACGATAATTGTTCGGTCCAAATGCACACCAACGACTGAGCAGAATTCATTTTATGCAGGCATAAAAATCATCATTGGCTGGTTTAAATAGCAATCGTTCAGTCCTTCTCATTCACTTATACAACGAATGTGAAAGGCTGAACTATTGTCGTTTGAACGAGCCAACGATGTATCTGCTGTATAAACAGGCTGCATGAGCGAATGAACTATCAGTGACTTCACTCTATTGTTCAAATGATAATTGGCTGGTCTAAAAGAATTCTTAGGGCCCATTTAGACACAATGATTATCGCTCAAAAGATGTCTTTGGAGCGATAATCGCTGTGTCATTTACAGCGCAAGTTTATCACTCAAACATTGAGCGATCACCTTACGGTCCGGGCGGAGGATGAAGAAGACAAGCGGGGCCGCTTGCCTTCTGCATCCAGCTGTTCCCCACTCGGAGCGCCCGGCTGTTATATAGCCGAGGGCTGCAAGCGGAGGATGCAGAAGACAAGTGGGGTGTCCCTGCTTGTGTTCTGCATCTAGCTGTTTTCTGCACAGAGCGCCCGGCTGCTATACAGCCGAGCGCTTCGAGCAGAGGATGCAGAAGACAAGCAGGGTGTCCCCGTTTGTCTTCTGCATCCAGCCATTCTATGCTCAAAGCGCCTGGCTGTTATACAGCCGAGCTCTCCGAGCGGGCTATGGAGAACAGAGCTGGACCCCACTGTTTTTCATACCCAGCCTGTCATCAGGGAGCGGGATACAGCTGAAACAATAGTATCAGCTGTATCTCGCTGTGAATCCCTGATAAGGCTCATTGTTGTCGATCAGTGACAGCTTAACAAAAACTACACAATGTCAGTGCAGTTAGACACCGATTATCGCTCAAAAGACTGCTTTTGAGCGATAATCGTTGTCTAAATGGGCCGTTAGCCTTATTTTATATGGAGCAATAAAGGATAACCGGATTGCCTTGTTCACTTGTGCAGCCTGTTTATATAGGCAGAAAATTGTTCGTACATTGCGTGACTGTGGACTTCTAATTTATCACTGTTCACACGTAACAAGTGGACTACTTTTTTTATGCTACGTAAAATGAACGACAAATCAGAAGCAAACAAATTCTCATTTGTCGTTCAATCATTAGCCGTGTTGAGACTGAATGATGAGGATTCAAATTCACACTATCCAATGACTTTTGAACAGTAATCGTCCATCTTCACTGACCGATCTGAAGCGAAAGTTAGGGCCCTTTTTATACAGATTAGCATTCAAATAACCTTTGACTTGTGTGACAATAAACAATCGCTCTGTGTAAACCTGGCCAGTGATTAAACAATGAATGGTAATTAATTTGTTAGTCGTTTATTTTATGCACGCACAAAAATCATCTTTCATTGGTTGCAAGTCGTTCCTTGTAAAAAGACGATCGTTGACTCGTTCAGACTGTTGCCAGGCATTTCCAGACCCCCCCAACCTGACAGACTAATGATAGACTGAATGAGCTATCACGAAAAAATGTAAACTATAATCTACGTGTGTAAATGGACGTTGTTTGAAAGCAAACGATTCTTATACTCATTCCAACAATTAATTGCTACATGTAAAACGACCCTTTAGTCTGCAGCTACTGTATACAGTGATATGTAGAAGCCAAGAAGTGCAAAATGAATAATCGAACACCATTGCAAAAATGAATTTTAGCCCAATTTTTTAAGCAGAAAAGCAAATTGCCTCCAAAAGTGTCCGTAGCTGTTAAGCAGTTTCCAGCTGAACTCTCTTGTGACCGTGGAGACTGCAAGGAATATACTATTTTAGGGCTCGTTCACACGTGGTGTAAATACTACTGATTTTCTGCATGTACAATCTGCAGCATTTACAGTACAAACCGTATGGATGAGATTTGAATAAGATCATCCACGTTTTGCAGGAAAAGTCCACATAGACTCCGCAGTGGAATTGACCGATTTTAAATCTGCAGCAGTCTGGCGGACTAAGCAGTGGATTTAAAAATGTGAAATCTTCTGCAGAATCCTCACCATTTGGTATGCTTTTCTTTCTCGTATAGAGATTATATCTTACTTCTTCCTCCAGGTGCTTGATGAAGAACTGAAAAATTTGGAGTCTCCTGTTGCCAGAGAGCTTGACTTTGTGAAGTTGATTGTTTCTGAACAGCCGCCTTATGTGCCAACTCAGCTTCTGCGGGTGTTGGAGAAAGACGCTAAGAACTTGGAGAAATCCCTTAATTCCATTAGAGATATTTCTGAGTCTCGTGTTAAACAGCTCCACTCTGTTCTTGAGCTTGAAAAGGTCAGTTTTGTATTCAACCTAGGACCATCTAATGCTGCAATCTTTATGATTTAAGGAAGCAGCATCTCTAGAGAATATATAGTTGAGTTTAGAGATGGTTTTCAGTCCTATAATGTTGATGACCTTTCCTCAGCATAGGTTATTAATATCAGATCGGCAGCGGTCTGACATCGGCAACCCTGTAGTTCAGCAGATATGAAGGCGCCGCAGCATGCCAGAACAAACCAAACTCTGTTCACTGTGTAGTGGCATGGAATGAGAGAGCTGCAGAAGCTTCCCATACCTCTACACAGTGGGCAGAGTCTTGGTTCTTCTGCGGCTCCTTCATATCTTCTGATCTACAGGGATGCTGGGTGTCAGTTTCCTTGCCGATCTGATATTAATCACCTGAATTGAGGAGAGGTCATCAATATTATTGGGTTAGAGAACCCCTTTAATATGCTGTTGAGTATATGTAATGGTGCAATTTTCCATTTAAA